>NW_027527999.1:559604-599707 GCF_008692635.1 Crocuta crocuta
CCATAGTAGGAATTCCTCTAAAGACATTATTGTATAATGGAATAAGTCTGACCCTGGGAATCAGATACACCTCATCTTGAAATCAGTTTCTGTAATTACTAGACATCTGACCTTGGGAAAAATTATAACTTAAGTTCCAGAGTCAGAATCAAAACATAAATTTACCTCGCTCTAAAAATTTATGTTTATTACACATATACATAAGATCCCTCTGCTTGAGAATGTTCATTTAATATTACTGACCAGAAGAATGGTCACCACCTTCTGCCTTTAACAGGAAGGGAAAATGGAATTCATTTTACCTGAAGGTGAATGATTGGAGACTAAATGATTGGTCAGATTATTTAACATCTCTAAGCTCCAGTTGCCTCACTACACCATTGAGATAAAGGTAGTTGTATGACTATCTGTAAGATCGTGTATGTGAAAGCTGTGATTTAGAAATGGCACTAGAATTATCCTTCTGCTTTTTCTCCACTTTTGGAAATTGAGTAAGGTCCAGTTTCTGCAAGGAATGATGATGTCTTAGTCTATTCAGGCTGCTATATGACAAAATATCAGAATGGGTAGCTTATAAACAGCGGAGATTTATTCCTCGCAGTTCTAGAGGCTGGAAATCTGAGTTCATGGTTTGATGGGGTTCCTCTTCTGGTTCACAGATTTGTAATTGGATCCTCCAATGGTAGAAAAGGTGAGGAAACTCCATGGGGTCTCTTTTATAAGACCACTAATTCCATTCATGAAGGTGAGACCCATATGACCTGCTTCCTAACACCATCACTGTGGACATTAGGATTCCAACATGTGAATTTTGAGGGAGACATGAACATTCAGATCATAGCTGGTTAGCAGTAATTTGTCTTCAGAGTGTATTGTTGAGATGATAAACTTAAATATATCACTACTGAGATATATTTAGATAGGAATGGTAAATTGTTTACTTCTGAAAACTAACACACATATACACATACACATCAGCTTACGTTCTATGGCTACACAGAAGTAATGAAATTTAGTGATTTTCCCTCAGAGAAAACCTACGTTATAACCTAGGAAAAGAAATTTGTTGATGGAAAGTAAATGGAATAAGGAAAGCAGATAAAATATGTGGAAACTGCCATTTATGCTCTGCTATTTTATGTTGTTTACTTCAACAGAACACCTAAGAATAGTGTTTGCCTATCTAAAAGGGTTTGTGATGTAAGCATCTCTATTTCTGTCTAGAGAGCTGAGTGTATTTGTGCCATTTTAATGGTTTATATTTAAGAGCATATGACAAAATGCTTGATAAGGCATGAGTTAGCAAGTTGTAGAGACATACCAGATTCAATTAAGGCTATTTGTTTATATGTAGATATATGCAGTTTCGTGTACTATGCAGTTTAACAATTGTGTCAAAGTCAGGGAAGTGAAGGGCATGGGTGTGTGTTGGGGGTGGGGGGTGTTAGATAGAAGATTGGGGAAATAATTATTCCAGACCTGAGGCAATAACTCAGGCTACTAAGGGCTTCAAATATGTCTGAGGAGAATCTGTCCTTCGGTAATACCGCTTTCTCTAATCAGCCAGAATCCTAATCTCTTGAGACTCCTGTAAGGTTATTAATATGTTAACCAAAACACTGGTAGAGTAGAAAACCTCTTGTTGATCGAATAAAACAGCACTACCTGATTGATCTTTATTAAATCATAATAATCCTTCTGAAAAATCCCCAAAGGAAGAAGGACTTTAAAGCTTTGCACACAAAGCATGTATTTAATAATACTACACCCTCCAAGTTCCACAACCTTCTTCACAAAGAAGGGAGGCTAAGGTAGAGTCATTCATAGAAATTAACATGATAACAAAAGAACCAGAGTTTAAACTCAGTTCCACCAGTCTCAGAAGAAAAAAACATCTGTTAAAAAATGATGATTTGGCCTCCCTGAACTGCAACGTGTTTGTTATTTATGCTCTTAATGTTTATCAGGGCTGACAAATGGGATTCATTATGGCTTCCTGAAATGCTACTTTTGGAAAGACTTTGTGATGGGTCCATATTATTGGGAAATTGACATTGTTCATTAGAAAAACCTGGAAGAGGAAAGGTGCTTCAAGTACTTACCATTTCTGGGTTAGAAACACAATGTCTAAGAGAGTGCTTGGTGAGTATTAGATATTTAATACATGTGATTTCTCTTCCGTTTATCACTGACCACCTCTTGGAGGCATAGCCATAGACCTTTCTTACAGTAGGCACTGACCCACGTTCAATAGTGTCCAAGCTGAGAGTCTCAGAAGGCATAGTTGAAAATGGAGTCAGAGGCTAGACACAGGACCTGGTGCTATGTAAGCCTCCATATTGACCCCTGAGAAGACTAGTTCCAGTTTCATATATTTATATTTGTTTTCTAATCAAACATGGATACTCATAAGAGGTGGCATATTTTCTGATATATGGAAAGTAAGTTGAAGCTATATTTTCTCTTGTAGTTATTGCTGTATGACAGCATGCCTAAGGTATTCAGGACAGACATCCCGTGTAAATGATATATTTTATTCTTCTATTAGCAAGGAACCCTTATTTTTTTTCTAATTCAAGTCACTTTAGATGTAAAAGTGGAACCACCAAATCAGCCAGGATTTTTTTTACATTGTTGTGTACTCAAAAGTCTATTTTCCCTCTGAGTAGCTATGGAAGAATGGACTCCTAAGAGACTAGATTAATCAAATTTAAAGGCAAATGTAAATTTAAATCAACCATGGAGCCCTGCTGAACCGCAATTAACATTTCAAGGTAAATGAAATGTGATGATAGTAAATACCAGTTCTATGCAGAATTGGAAACATATTCTGTTTCATGGTGTATTTGGGCAGAGAATGGAAATTTGAAAGGAAAACCATTATTAACACACTAGCTTTGACATTTCAAGATATAATTTAAACTTGATTACAATTTCTATTAAAAAATCTCAATTTCCCCACCTCGAGTCTAGATAAGAGTTTCTCAATCTTGGGGCACTTGGTTGAGCGTCTGCATTGGCTCAGGTCATGATCTCACAGTTTGTGGGTTATAGCCCTGTGTCAGGCTCTGTGCTGACAGCTCAGGGCCTGGAGCCTGTTTCAGATTCTGTATCTCCCTCTCTCTCTGACCCTCCCCTGCTCATGCTCTCTCTCTCTCTCTCTCTCTCTCTCAGATATAAATAAAACATTAACAAAAAAATTAAAAAAGAGTTTCTCAATCTTGACATTTTTGACTGTGTATTTCTTCCTTGTGGGGCTTGTGGGATGTTTAACAGCATCCTTGGACTCTGGGCACTAGATGCCAAGAGAACTTGCTCCCTCCTCCCCAAAAACGTCTCCAGATACCAAGCACTGATTTAGAAATTAAGAGAATTGTGTTACCACTCACTAGTTTTAACACCTACTAACTATATCTTTTTTTTTTTTTTGTGGTGCCTATTCTCTTGGGGCCAGATTTCAACTTTAGTAAGTGAGAGTTTTGAATATTCTTATCCACCTCTAAAATTCTCTAGTTTGATCCTCCTATCATTTTCTTATATGAAAAGGACAACGTTCCAGAGACAGAAAGTCCTTAAGGATACTCTTTGGGGTTTACACAGAAAAGATTATGAAGAAACTGCTTAAAATTGGTAAAGAAAAGTAAAACTACTGGAACCGTGAAGGGTTTTTATGATGTCACCCAGGAGTCTGAATTTTTTTTTTAATCTTTATTTATTTTTGAGACAGAGACAGAGACAGAGAGAGACAGAGAGACAGAGTGCGAACCAGGGAGGGACAGAGAGAGAGGGAGACATAGAATCTGAAGCAGACTCCAAGCTCTGAGCTGCCACCACAGAGCCTGACCTGGGCTTGAATGTGGAACCTTGAGATCATGACCTGAGCTGAAGCTGGACACTTAACAGACTGAGCCACCGAGGTGCCCCTTCTGTTTCTTTCTTTCAATTTTTTTTAATGTTTATTTCTTTCTTTTGAGAGGGAGAGCAAGCAGGGGAGGGGCAGAAAGAGAGGGAGGCACAGAATCTGAAACAGGCTCCAGGCTCTGAACTGTCACCACAGAACCCAATGTGAAGTTCAAACCGGTGAACAGCATGATCATGATCTGAGCTGAAGTCAGAGCTTAACAGACTGAACTACCCAGGTGCCACAGAAACCTGAATTTTTATAATTCTTATTTATCATGAAAATCTGTTTTAAGGAATCCGGAAAAGTACAAGGGGAGTGTGGGAGGGTTTTTTTGTTTGTTTGGTTTTGGGTATTTTTGGGGGGAGGGGGCAATAATAAACCTCTAGGAGCATTCAAGAAATAAAGAATTACCTTTTATGTACTGTTTACATTTTTTATACCTATTTTCAAGCAAAGCAAGTACTATTATCTTTGCGTTTCTGATTAGGAGCTTGTGGTTCTGAAATAAGTGAGTTACAATCACAATCTAGCCATTACCTGGTCCCAAGCTTCTTTTCTTTTCCTCAGGTAGCGGAGGTCAAGCATGTGCCTTCTGAAAAACCAGAAGGCTCACTGCTAATTTTCAGTGTCCATAAAACCTGCTGCTGTGTGATTTCTGGGTCTGCCCACAAGGACCAGAAGCTGCACTTTGGTCAGGTGCCTGTACACTATTGTTGGAGACTCTAAGCCACATACCTTAAAGCCTTCTGAAGATGTTTAATTTCTCATACTCAGGACAAAACATCAAGGTAGACCTGCCGCTTCTCCTTTTACAGCTGTGCTTTGTTTATGTGTTTCCCAACTTTCGCCCTTTCCCAAGACATCACTTGTCCATTGTCTGCTTCGCCAGACCCTCCAGCATGACTGTGACCCGCACATTTGGTGTGACTGTGACGAACAGTCTGGCTGGCCGGTGGGCACTTTTGCTCTTTGCAGCGAACACATCCTGCCTCCCTGATGAGAAATCACTTTAGCTGGAAGTTATCCTTAATCACCAGTCAAATGAGCCTCTCTTGAAATCTGGCTTCTCCGTAACCTGCTGCTACCACCTTACTGTATTGGCATCAAATAGGGTCATATATCAGTGCAAGTTAATTTCTTGAAATCTGTTAAATAGGATGATCTTTTGCTCGGCGGCATGCAGATTATGTTAGTAAACTTAGTAATACATGAGAGTTAGCACAGGGATAGTCTAATCTGGTTCTTTTTCTTGTTACAGAGCTAGGGACAGGTAATTTATTATACACTTATTCACCCTGAATAGGTCAGAACCATGAAATTTGAGAATCCTTCATTTGAGGCTATCAAGTCATTGGGGAGATTAAATCTACATTGTGCTTTAATCTGCCGGATGGCCATTGCCATCAGTAAAATGTTGAACCTGTCGGCATTGTTAATGTAAGGGGCGCTGTCTGGGTAATCATCAGCTGAATACAGTGACAGTAATTTTATCGAGAACCAAGTATGAAATTAACGCTCATGATTTTTTTTCTTTATTTGCTTGAACCCGTTTTTACTTTTGATGGAATGAGGACATTTTTAGAAAATGCAGTGACTTCTTTGTTAGTTTTAAACAAAATGTTCCTCATTCTTAATACCTAAATTTAGTTCATCTGAGAGGTTATGCCAAGAAAAATTAATAGACTGCAAAAAGAAGAAAGTAATTTTATGAGATTTAAAGCACTCTTTTTCTATTTTGTAGTCAGTCACTATTTTTCTCGTAATCCTTTGGAGTCTTTATATTTTGTTTTCGAACAGAGCAGAGGTCTTCCCCTACCATGGATGGAAAGTAGTTGTATTAATCCTGGGTATTGCTTGGAGCAACTCTTCATAATAGAATGTGTTCTCTTTTCTTTTCAGGCTGAGAATTTAGGCAGGTAAAAGAAGAGATGTAGATTAAACTTTGAGCTCCTTAAATAATTCAAGATTACAAGATGTTACTAAAGCTCGGAAGTAGATATTAAACACAGATTCCATATTCTGCAGTGCCGTATACCAATAGAAAGTAGATAACACATTTTTATATTTATAAACTATAAAATCACAATTTGACACATGTATGTATGTATATGGGTTCTGTTAATGCTGAAGAAAATATAACTGAAATGAAGTTTAGTTTTACCAGTATTTGCCATATTCTGATTTATATGTTTTAAACCAGTATAAATCAGAACTATGATTTGTTCACATAACAAGATTAAACACATAATAAATTAATCTGTTTAATTATTTACTGAATAATTTAATTATTACTGAAAATACGAGCTAACTGACCCTCAAAACCTGTATTTTTTCTGCTAAGAGGAAGGGTAATTAGAGATAAATTCTGAAGACAAAATTCTGTGATATTTGATTGTGAAATTGTATATCTAACTCTTAGAATAATTTTGGAAGCTTTTTTTTTTTTTTAATTTTCAAATGACTCTCCGATGTCAGATATTTCAATTATCAAAGAACAGTGGTGGTGGTGGTGAGTCAACGTGAAGGTTGAAATGGAGAGGTAATGAAATACTTTCTGAAATTAGAAAACAAGTTTAATGGTGATGTTTGAATGAAACCTTTTCAAACCCACTGTCAAAACACAACTTCTCATCTCCTTTTGTTTGAATCTCCTGGCAACCTTGCTACCTTTTACAGTGCTTTCCCTTCTGGGGTGTGTTTCCTGAATGCCTTTCATTTAATAGGCATATTTTAGAAATCTAATTTCGCTGTCTGCTTCAGCTCAGCGATGCTGTGGCAACCTAACCATTTTAGACCGTCTGGATGCTGTTTTCATCAAGTCATTAACGTTGTTATTGAGGGTGACATGGGGAAGTTATCTCCCCTCACTCAGAGCGTCTTATTTGTTAAAGACCACAACCTCTTAACCTTTATGAAGGATGTGGTTTCACCAAGTTAACTTTTTATGTGGAGCTAACTGCTTTCCACTATAATTTCAGTTTATTTCTGTCTGCAGTGTTTCCTGCAAAACTTACAAGGCTTTTTTCGCGTCAGTAAAGCATGGCTGGGTTATGAATAGGTGTTCTTGGGATCTTAGTTCCTTAACACATCAGAACTCGAGCCCAGAGTCCTCGTTTTAGAGATGCAGGAACTGAAATTCACACGGGTCCTGCGAAGGAGCATCAACATAACAAGGTCTGTTGTGAATATCCTGACACTTCATGTGGTGTTTCACCCCTCCCGCATCCTGCCCCTTTGCACCAGTCAGCTTTCTTACAACTATATTTTGAGACCCCGGAAAACCAGGTCATACATTATCCCTTTTGTCCTTGGACCACAGTCCCTTTGTTCATGTTGAATCACTGCAGAGATCTCTGCCCTCTGCTTTGGTCCCTGATTCCTTTGGGCTGAACTCTAACAAGATCAATTGCACTTCATCACAAAGTAGCATTATTGCTTTTGTGAAAATGATGCATACTTGGATATCGATTTTGAATGTTACAGAATTAAACTAAGAAAATTCTAAAAAAAAAAAAAAGAAATTTACAGCAGCCGTCCCAACCCACAGTTAGTATTTTGGCAAACATACTGTCAGTCACATCTCTGAGCAGAAGTTTATTTCTTCATGTACATATAAAATTTTCCCTGTATTGGGTCATACCATAATACAGCACTAATAATTCCTGAGGTAGCCTTTTCCTTTAATGCGGCTAATAAAGATTTTTGTCAATATTTAAAAATTTAACTGTTTTGATCTACATGATTATACATATATATGCACATATATATGTATGTATGTATTTTTAAATTCTACCTCAGCAGAAGCCTTTTTTCCTCCTTATTTTTTTGTTTGTTTTTTCTTCATGTCTTTTTTCTTATTTTTATTATCACAACCCTGTCTTGATTTTAGTCCTTATTAATTTGTCAAACCTTTCATTTATTAGGCTATTTACTTTCTATATGTGATATTTTGCAAATGTTTTTCTCATTTTTTTTATAAAGCTTTCCAATTAGTTAGGTCGTCTTCTTTGTCTTCGTCGTCATCATCATCTTCTTCTTCTTCTGTCCTCTATTTTTGTTATTTTGTTGCCATCATAAGTTTTCCTTTGTTATGAGAACAGACTTAGTATTCTAAACCATGCAGGTAATTAATCACTGGAATTGTATTCAAAGGTAAGCCTATAGATAAGTAGTTTCATCGTAAATAATACCATGAATTATTTTGAAAATATCTGCATAAGTAAGTAATATTGCTACTATCTGTGTAAGAAGGAGAGGGTTTTTTATTAGGCAGGAGTGGCAAATGCCCAAGTATTTGTAACCACGCTAATTAGTTGTTTACTGATTTCCTACCACTGGGTTAGTATCCCTTGGGCATTTAATTCTTTATCTTGTTATTGTGCCGCTACTCTACACAAAGCTTTTTTTATTTTCTTACTTTCAGTGTGTCCTGTGTGAGAGTAGTTTCTGACCTGAATATATTATATTCCTGCCTTGAATTCTTTCAACTTACTATGTGCCATTTTATCATTGAAGAGTGGAAGCAACATCTTTTGCCTAGAGGAATTTTGCATTGTCTGAAGGATAGTTGCACAGATGTATTTGATCAACAGTGTTAACGCTTTGTATCTTTCCTACCACCTTATATTTTATAGCCATATTGCTTCCTACAAATCATTTTTTCTTTTTCCCCTTTTCTCTTTCATTCTTTATTATTGCTATTCTTGTTGTAATGAAGCTGTTCCTTCTTTTTTTTTTTTAATGACTTTCTATTTGCCTATCCAGAACATTGTTATTTTCACCCTGGCTCCTTCCCACACCAGTGATGTGAAGCTGAATACTAGGTAACAAAGACACGAAGGGTCGATGTGTAATAACGATTCAGCATTTAAAGATTTCATCAACCTTTTGGTTACAATGAGTAGATCGCACTGACATCAGGTGAAGCCAATAAATCTGTTTTAGTATTTGTTGACTTCCTTTCAGTGTGCGATATTTCAAAAACAATAGCTATTAATTTTGTCCCCCAGTTTATGCAGTGGAGAGGATTGTTTAGAAGGCAAAATCACTCCTGGTTGGGAAAGGAAAGTGAAAGCCAGCAGGATTTTGTTTCTACCTGATACAAGAAAGTGTAGACTGCGTAAAGCTCATTGAGAAGAGAAAGAAGTCTTCTCTATGAGTTGGTACTTTGAACACTAGCTAGTTCAGAAGAAAGACTAAAAGTAAGCTTTTTATAAAGATATGACTGAAGCTGGGAATCTTTGAGGTTTTCTTGGATGATAAACACTAAAATAAGTAAATGACATGAGAACTAGCATTTGTTTTAGCATTTAATATGTATCAGATTCTTTTCAAGCACAAACATAAATCAGGCATTGGATTTTCAGCATTCTAAAAGGTGGCTCTCACGAATTCCATTTTGCAGATGGGGAAATCTGAGGTCAGATCTGAAGTTAAAGAGGTCAAATACTTTGCAATGTGTTTAATTAGTAGCGGAGCACCAGGCCTCTCCGGTTTCAAAAGCATGACCTTTCTGTCTCCAGTGAGGGTCTTAGAAAGAACAAAATTTCTGAGGGGAAAAGTGGTTGGTGAATTCTCTGATTGTTAAAGCACATACTATTGAACAGGAAAAAAAAAAATCTCTTAGGGACACTCCCAGGAAGTAGAGCAGAGGGGATACTGATAGGTGTAAGCAAATGATTACCTAGCCTTTACCTGCAAAGTGTCACCTGTATTTCAGATTGGAAAGTTTCAGGCTAAATTCCCCAAATGTAGTTTGTCTGTTCATTGTAATTTTCAGATCATGCATCATCCTTTACGTATTTCGGGTGTCTACGTGAACAAGCACCAACTGTTAGAATGTTCTGCTTATCTGCTCAGAAACTTCTCTTCCCAAGTAAATGCCTCCCTGCTCAATCTACACAAGGCCCTAGACCAGCATCATCTGCTCTTTTGTCACGTTCAGATTTTGAGGTGATGAAACTGTATTAAAATTTTTATGTAAAAATAAATATGGATGTATTAGCTTTTTCTTTTAATCTTTCACAACTTAATGTGACTCACAGTATAATATGCAGGCTAACTTCAATTTTGATTATTAGGTTCTAGGCTCATGGAAGAAAGCAAACATTTTATACATGTTCTACTCGCTTGCACCCAGTATGCTGCCCTCTGCTTTTGAATCGAATTGTCTTGATGTTGTTTAAATTGAACATGTTTCTGTCTCAAGATCATTAAAATAAAATCTCTTGTGATCTACATATTATAGAGTATATTACATACACTGGGTTTGGATAAACCTTTGGGGTTTGTGGCTAAACGATCTTACTTCCTGATGATTAAGAAAAGGTGGTTGCAGAGTAGCAAAAGAGAGAGACATAGATATTCATAGGTTGTCTATTGAGGCAGTTGTACTACACGACAACTTCACCTTCTACACTTAAAGTGCTGTTCTTTGAATGTAAGGATGATGCTTCTAATGATTCAACATCAGCATTACACGATCTTGAGTTGTTTTTCCGGTAGAGGTAATTACTTTTCTCTGATTCATCCCCACTCTCTTGGTTCTGATTCCCGAGTGATATACAAGCTGTATAACACCCTGTCCAGGTGACTGTTAGATCCTCTTAACAATGCATCTGTGAGATTAATGCGTGTAGGTTATTATGTTATAATAACCACTGAGGACAATAGCTGTATATACATGTGATGTTGAAAAAGCAACATGTCAAAGATCCCCAAATTCCTATTTTCTGCTGTGTAACTCTTATAGAATTACCTATCAGTTGAGGAATTTAAGTAAGATGAATTTTGACTATTCTAAAATTCTCAAAAAAATTATGATTCATAAAGTCAGTGGAGTTAAATGAATAGATTAATTTTCACTCATTAATTTCTTATACTGTTCTATATAATCTAATATTTTTAGAAACTTTTGTTTTAATTTTTGTTCTTGCTTAGAAAATGGTGCTATGAATACCTTTGGATCTACTTGTCAAAATAGCATTTTCTCCATTATTTGTAGTTGGCACATAGTAGTAGTTTTAAATAGTAGAACATAACCATATTTTACTTAGCCAGACATTACATCTAAGTAACATGGAAGTAGAGTGTTTTGTTTCATTTCTATTTTAATCTTTTTTTTTTCCAAGCTAAACTTTTGATTCACTTTGGCTCTTGTTAGTTTAAATGGTAAACTATGTATAAATTCTAGGCATGGAAATATATGATCGAATTAAGGGCACATGAAGAGGTAGGGTCTTCTGTCTTCTACCTGCTAGTAAGGCTGAATAGTTTCATGGAAATGATAGATAGCCTTTAACCCCTCGCTTTGTGATCAGAGAAACGAAGGTCAAGATCAATGTCTTACTGCTTGTTAGCTTCCTGGGTCCTCTGAATTTTGATCTTTAGTCTTTTAGCTTACCCAAGATACATTTCTTTAAATTAGAAAATAATTAAGAATTAGGGGTTCATGATGATTAGTGTACAAACCCTGTGGAAATGCCTAGTAGTGATGCAAGCCAGAGCTGTCCTGTGCTCTCCAAGAATTTCAGAGAGAAATGCCAACAGTGTGAAATTCTCTGTAGCTTAACATATTTCCCTCAGAATCATGTGAGTCTCCCCACTGAAAACTTCCTTGCCATTAGCAACCTCTCCATCACAATGTGTAATCATGCCAAGGGCCCCCTTTCATATAGGCTGTGATTTACAGCCCGGTGGCTTGACCGTTGTGAATTGTGAAAAGTTGTCTCTGAAATAGTCTTTTTTTTAAAAGTGTGTGTATATTGAGATATCACAGAATGATAGTTTGGAATTGAGAGTGTATTTTGTCTAGTGTTTTTACTAATATAACGACTTATGCCAATTGCAAATATCCTTTTAGGGTCTGCTGCCTCTGCTGAATCTTTAGTTCCTGCAGGTTTTAAATAAAATCACTACGAACAATCTTGCTCTTTTGCTGTCTTTCCTCATAGTTTGTTTCTCTCAGCTAAACAGCAAAAGGGTCATAAGTGAGATCAGGTGGAGGAGCTCCACGTGATTGAGTCTCATTTGAAATGAAAATACTTGTTTTCCCTGACATCCTGATGTCTGTCGCACTACATTTTTAAAGGTTTAATATAGTACCACAAGGCTGATTTAGTATAGCTCTGAACCACATGATTGTGGAAACATAATTCTCATCATAAGAATTTACTGCCCAAAGTGAGTTAAGGGAATGAAGGAAGACAAAAAACAAAAAACAGAAAACAAAAACAAAAACAAAAAAGGTTTGCTGGCCTTATTCAAAAGACAAGTACTAAAGTAAAATAAACTCATATTTATTAAAACCAATTAAGGGATTTTTTTTTTTGGCTTGAAAGCTGTAACATTATCAATACATATCTCCCTTTTGCAGTTTCAAAGCTTTTTTTTTTTTTTTACTAGTTTCTATGTTTTCTGGGATCATAGTGCCACTAAGAGAAATTGGACTTTTGCCTGGTGGTTATGGAATAACTTCCTTTTGCTCCAAAATATTATGGAACGAAGAAGATATTGTATTGGTCTCCTGCCCAGAAAATGATGCCTTGTTCTCCGATTATGCAGTTAGCTATTCCTTATTTGGTAACCCCGGATTGTCATACATGGCTCTAATTCAATGATTCTCAACTGCTGGTTATTGTACCCATACGGGAACATTGGGCAATCTCTGGAGACATTTTTTGGTCATCACCACCAGGGGTGGTGCTATTGGCGTTGAGCACACTACTGCTAGGCTTCTGCCAATGCACAAGCCAAACTCCTATGCCAAAGAATTCTAGCCAAAGTGTCAGCAGTGTGGAGGCTGAGAACCTCGATCTTAATGTTTATTGCACTGTACTGTAACCATTTGTTTATATGTGTCTCACTTGTATTGGCTTGTAAGAGTTTTACTGTGCAAGGGGTAGTCTTCTGCCTCTGGAGGTATCCTCAAGGTGATAGGTGAATATTGAACGACTCTCAAATGTGAGTCTGACTCACTGTTATGTACTAATACTTTTCCTCCATATACTCATTGGTGAAGTTTGTAATACTTTTATATTGACATTTACACCCAAAAAAATTGCACAAGCCTGAAGTGCACAGGTCAATAGATCATCACAAAAGGAGTGATTCAATCTAACTACTTTACAGACCAACATATAAATGAGACCATCCTCCCATAAAGAACGTTTCCCAAATACCACTTCTTACCTCTTCTCCACTGGTAATTGCCATCTTGATTTCCAACAAAGTGTTTTAAAATTGTTTTCAGGGTGCCTGGGTGGCTCAGTTAGTCAGGTGTCCGACTTCAGCTCAGGTTATGATGCTGATCATAGTTCATGGGTTCTGTGTTAACAGCTCAGAGTCTGGAGCCTGCTTTGGATTCTGTCTCTGCCCCTCCCCTGCTCACACTCTGTCTCTGTCTTTCAAAAATGAATAAATATTTAAAAATGTTTTTAATTACAAAATAAAGTTGTTTTCTGGTTCAAAATTGCAGCATGTATATGAGACTCATCCAAGTTGTTGATAGCTCAGCTGTAAATTGTCTATTTCCAATGCCTTAAACTTGAATTACAAGATCATAGTCACAGATGTGCAAAATAGTCCTTTTTCTTACTTTAGCATATAGTTTACAAAGAATCTGTTGCTATTTGTGATTTAAAAAAATCCAAAAACTCTAATGTCAGTGACTTAGGTAAATTTTTAACTACAAAAGAGATTTGTGTTTTATGTCATCATCTTCATAGGCTACCATTGTTTTAAGCCTTTCTAATTCTCCTCTGATAACATTGGCTTGGTCACTGTGACTTAATATCACAACAGCTAATGTTAAATAAGGGCATTTATTACTTGATTTACATCAACCACTCTTCCCACCCTGAATACACATACCACCACTGTGCTCAATTTACTGGACCTTTTATTTTGAACCTTCCAACCATACATGCAGACTATTGTTTTTTTTTCTTTATTTTCCTTATTCAGATCATCTTTATTTCATCTCATTATGGCAGTTAATGTTTTTTTTTCCAGTTGAACACTGTGCTTCTACAGTCATACATTAATAACATGTGATATCCATGTGTGCATGGGGAAAGAAATCTTGTTTACTACATAGTGTGTAATTTCATAACGACTATCTAAAACATTATAGTCTTATAATAACAGAGCATTTTAAGGCTTCATAGAAACTTATCAATAAATTAGTACAATACTCTAATTTTATTGTGGAAATCCAAGGGCAAATTAAAAGTGGCTTGCCAAAATGGAAATGGCTCCTTACTTAATAGTGCGGCTGAGACCAGAACTCTGGGTTCTGGGCTCACCACTGCAGGCTCTTCAGTAGAGAATCACATGATGAGTAAAAAGAGAACACATGGCATAAAGGGATTGTGAAATTTCTTAGAGTATATATGGGGCCATAATCTCTAGTAGCCAGAAAAAAACCCCACATAATTATAGACGGAAATATATTTTTCCCACATAGAAGCATATAAACAGACATTCTTAATTGCCTTACACAACTGTAGGTACAAAACATCTTCAGGTTTAAAGAACACACACACACACACACACACACACACACACACACAATTAATTTATTGTTACCAGAAGAAGGAATTCTAAAGGAGAAACAGAACTGATTTTTTTTCTATTTTAGCAAGTGTGTGTGTGTGTGTGTGTGTGTGTGTGAATGTACCTACCTGTATGTAGCGGGTAGTGGTGATGGTAAAATAACCCAGAATTACATACTGAGAGGTTGTTTTTTTTTTTTTTTATGAGTAATGTTGGCACATGTCTATTTAAATAAATTAGTTCCCCAATGTGATGGAGTCTTTGATGAGAACCATCACAATCAAATTCAAGTAGAAAAGTGGGAAGAAGCACAAGTAGCCCTTTAAAATTTCCCGTAATGTGAATACTAGCATGTTTCCTTTGACGAGCAGTCCTGCTAACAATTTAATATTTGCCACTGCTCATAGTCTAGAACATAAGTATATTTACCAATGCCAACTTCCCTCACTTTGCGATTTTTGCAGAGAACACTACGCTGAAATGAGTTATGAGGCCAGCTTCACACTTGTTAAGGTGTGGCGGCAAACAGATTAAGTACGTGTCTTCTCTCTAGAGAATAAAAGCCCAGTGTTTCAGTTTCGTTCATCTCAAACTGAGGAGATCCAAAAAGGAACCTTTGGTCTGTTTCCTAGACTGCTTCACCAACATAGTTTTTAATCTCAGTATGTGTGTGAGACCACTGTCCATGTTGTTGTCCACGCCAGGAGTCACTGCTGTCGGCTCTTTTCTTATCCTTCCTTTCAATCATCACCAACTCCTATAGAGTCCATCTCTCCCAGTGATCTGAATCCATCCCTTTCTCTACATTTTTCTATAGCCACCCCAGTACCAGCCTCCAATACCTCTTAACTGTATTGCTGTGAGAGTGTCCATCATGATCTTCCTTTATTTACCTGCTGTTTCCCAATTCAATTCCTAAGCCAAAAATTATCCTGGATGATCTTAAAATACAAATCTGGCTCTATCTCTGTTCTATATAAAGCCCTCCGAAGTGTGCCACTTCCCAGAGGATAAAGGTGAAAATGTGTAAAATGGTCAATAATGCAGTATTTAGTCTGATCTCCAGCTATTTCCCTAGAATTGCCTTCGGCCTCTTCACTTTGTGTCATAACTTCGCATCATCCTCGCTGGTTGTTCAGGTTTTGAGCAATATCAGCTTTCTTTTCTCCTCAGATCATTCATATATGCTTCTCTCTCTCTCTCTCTCTCTCTCTCTCTCTCTCTCTGCAAATCTCTTCCACATTCAAGTCATTGAGTTTGAGATCTCTTCCTTCTCTTTGAAACCTCAGCTTAAATGTCAGGGAAGTTTTCTGACACCCCAACTTAGGTAAGTTTTCTCAAGTACATACACATAACATTTTCTTGCAGTCTTTATTTTACACAATTTGGATTAAAGTCTAATCTGATTGATTGTTTATTTAAGATTTCTATTAGTCTCCTATTGCTGCTGTAAAAATTACTGCAAATGTAGTGGCTTAAAACAACACGGATTTATTATTTTATAGCTTTGCAGGTCAGAAATCTTAAGTATGCCTCACAGGGCTGAAATCAAGATGTCGGCAGGACTGTTTCTTTCTGGACGCTGTAGGGGAGAATCCAGTTTTTGCCTTTGCATCTTCTGGAGGCTGCCTGTATTCCATGTCGTGGCTCCCTTCCAGCTCCAAAACCAGCAATGGCCAATCAGTTCTTTCTCCTGATGCCATTTCTCTGGTTCTCATATTTCTGCCACTCTATTCCTCATTTAGAAACCCATAATATTATGTTGGACCCACCCAGAAAATCCAGGATATCAACCTATATTAAGGTCAGTTGATGAGAAACCTTAATTCTATCTGTAACTCAGTTACCTCTTGACATGTATATAACATAATCAAAGGTATCAGGGCTAAGGGACATCTTTGGGGAACCTTCTGCCTACTCCAAGGTCTATCTCAGTAGTCAAGTTTAAGCTCTCTAAGGGCGGGAACCATACCTGTCTTGCCTGTGCCGGCTGTCCAGTACTTAGCACGTTACCCAGTACAGGGTACCATTCAAAAATATTTGTTGGATAAAAGAATGGATTGATATAGTCCAATTATTATCAGTTATCACTGGTTCTAGAGGCTGGTAGCAAGTCTTAGGGTGGGAAGTAGGCTGTATACTAATTACGCTCCATCAGGCTCTTATGGAGAGATGCAGTTAAAATGTTTGAAACTTTCTATCCAAGTCATCCCATATTCTTTTGGAATTAAAAACACACAAACTATGTGGTTTATTTTGGAATACTTGTTGGTCCCTTTCAACCCCCACCAGAATGAATTTCATAATTATATATTCTATACAGAAATATCAACATAAATGTGCTTTCCTGAAGCGTGCAGCTGCTATCACTGAGGCTGACTGTAACTCAGACGTATGCTGGGCAGCGGCAGATAAGTTTGGAATTAGTTGTGATAGGTAATCCACAAAATAGCTAGACCGCGTGCCAGTAATCAAGAATTCACTGTAATTACTTTAATCTGTAATCGGCTCAACACACCACACGGAAGACTGGCAGAGGAATTCTGCAACCAGAGAGGAAGTTGGTTAATTATTCCAAGACCATTTCTTTGTTCCCATATTGATTTTGAATTATATGACCTTTCCATTCATTTATTTATATACTTATTCATTCAGTGGAAAGTGTTAGTTACATTAGGAGCATATTAATTACACTAGAAACAAAAACCAATAAAACGTGTCCCCTCGCCTCACAGGACTTCCAGGCTCATAATGAGAGACAGACGTGTAAGTAAACCTATACATGCAATATTACTTCCCTTTCTTCCTTCCTTGAAAAAAGAGGAAGTTGTAGGCTCAAAATTAATAAACAGTTATGCTGAGGCAGTCCTTTAGTTCTATATTAGAAAAACAATTTACTGGAAAGCACACACACACACACACACACACACACACACACACACATACACACATACACACACACTCACCACATCACATGGTTGCCAAGGATACCAGCTTAGTTTACTAGAGAAAGTAGTGAGATTTCTTTTTTTTATTCCTGAATCTGTGGACTGCATACTATATACAAAACTTAAACAGATAACACGCTATCTATTGTAAAATACAATCAGTTCAGAAAAACTAAATGCTTTTTATATTATTCTCTTTAAACAAATGGTCTGCCACTGTTAATGGAAAATTTGGCATTTTTAACCTTCAGCTGAGGAAACTCCCAATGCTGGTCCACATTCCAGGTTGCCTAGATCCCGTGACCTGGTCCAGAACATCTCAATGTGAGTAAGTACAAAAGTTCTTACAGGCCGGATCAGGGGTGGAGTCTTACAAGATGCTACTTAATACAGATACTAGGAGATTTTTAAGAAGGCAAGGTTCAAATGCAGGTTGATGGAGATAAACTTTGAAAGCAACACATAGAAAAAAATCTGCAGAACTTCATACGATTATAGGTTTAATGTAAGTTAGTGTTGAGTGTCGCTTTCTCGACAAAATGACTTCATGTGACTTTAGACTGCTTAATTAAGATTATAGCATATGATAAATAGGAGCTGATAGATGGCCTCACACTGGTCACACCCCACTAGTTGTATTGTTATTAGAGGAAGGCATTTTGAGGACATGGCTGCTGGATGACCTGCAAGCTAGAGCCCAGAAATGAGGCTTGTCACCCCCAATCTTGTCCTCGGAATGCAAGTTCTACCCGCTGCATACACATTAGAAGCCATCTTCAAGTATGTAGCCTTGAGAGAGCCATGTGTGGTTGAGACTATTTGGACAAATGGGACTGAACCCAGGTAAAGCCTTTGTATAAATTTTTAAGATTGCGAAGCGCTGGGCAGAGGCCTACTTGTCTCGCATCTACCCAAGACAAGCCTCGTATGCAAGTCCTTCTGCTTATTCAACCCACCACTTACCAGTCTGGGGTGATCTGGCTCTTTCCTCCATTTCTTCCATTTCTTCCTGCCCTCATGTATGGGAGCCAGTTTCAAATTTCAGCTGGAAAAGTTTCCAAGGTTTCAGACTAACAACTGTGCATATTTTTAGGCATCTCAGGCCACAAGTTACATAATACACTACAAAATTGGAATTATTTTTAAGAGGTAGGAAATCAGGGTAATGAAAGGGCCATGCAAAGAAAGGTTGAAGATATTAATAAATTTGACTTGGAGAATATAAGGTTTGGGAAATTTTAAGGTGTTACTTGTTTGGTTACAAATATTTGAAGATCCATCATATTGAGGAGCATTGGCTTGTATTTAGGATAGTATTAGAAAGTTAGAAGAAAAGTACCTTCTGATCAGTATTAGAGCCTTTAGAAGTGTGACATATCCAAAATGAAATGGGAACTAGCAAGAAGTGAGTTCCTATTTCTTAGGGATTTTAAGCAGAGGCTGGCCTATCATTTGGTAGATAGCTCAATGAATCTCACAAAGAGGACTTGAGCTTCTAAGCAACCATTGCCTTAATGATATTAAATGTCAACTTGTAATCTTACAGAGTTCTAAGCGCTCATGACATTTAGGCCATGAAACAGCAGTTGAAGACAAATGAAAATTTATATATATTCTGAATGATTTACAAGGCATTATATTTTGAGGAAAATTACCTTAGAAAAGATCTGATAGAAATGCATATGCCTTCTATCTTTCTGATGTATCCAGTATTTTCTGTGGTGATGAGTAATTGACTATTGAGTTAGGTCCCAGCTGAAGTAGTTGTCATACATGTAGAATACATTGCATGAAAACTATGTATTATTTGACCCTTGAATCACAGTTGGCATTGAAAAGTCTGGGGCAGGTTGGGGGAAGGTCGGAACTGAGGTGACCAAGGAAAAAGCAGAGTTATTCCTTTCATCTCACTCATGTTTGGGGTTGTATAGTCACACAATGGAAAATTGGACAAAATCTTGGACACAGTTTCTTCTTTCTCTCTCTCTTTTTTTTCTGATCTCATATAGTTAACTTCCCATTTGTTAAGTGAACATGATATGCCTCCACTTTTGTCTTTTAAAAGTTCTCTTATTAGCTTGTAATCTTGAGCTATTTCTGCTTGCTATCACATGTCTCCTTCCAGTTCCTTCCATTTACCTCATTGCTTTACTGGGGAAAATGAATGATGCTGCTATTTCCATGCTAAAGAGCTATATCAGGAAGCTTAACTTTATTTATATGTTGGTAATGAGGGGTGGTTGGAGAAATTTAATTTCACTTATTACATAACAGATTTACTTACTACCTAACAACCTAATTAATTTCATTAAATTCTTTGAACTTCCCCAAGAAAGAAGTATAATTATTATTAACATTATAAATTCAAGGTAATAGATGCTTAGCTAGGTTGGGTACCTAAGATTGAAACAGAAAAACTGACATTTGTTTGATCCCAAAGTCCATGTGCTTTCCATTACAAACTCCTGCCTTCCTTATTTGACTTAGAGATTTTTAATAGAGGCAGTTTTAGGCTGATTGCTATAACGTTAGAGCAAATTTACTGCAGTTTCTAACATTTCTGTTCAATTTTTCAGGTTGCATTTTTGTGAAATGAAGCGAATGGATATTTTGCTTACACAGCTTTGCTAAGCAAGAATTGGCTTTCTAGCCATGACCATAAAAGGAAAACACTTTCCACAAATAGTATCTTGAGCAAAAAAGTATTGTTCCTTTTGATGTGTTTTAACTCCTTTCTCTGAAATCCTTACATGGTAAACTAAAATAAGACAATAGTTTCTAGAAAAATAGGGCTTGAAAAAGGACAGATAAAGCCCTCCTGTGGCCAGTGAAGTAGTTTCTGCATGTGACCTCCATTTTATAAGGCAGCAAACTTGGTATTGTTCCCTGCCTCTCCCCACCCCATTCCACCCCCCACCATCAAATATAGAGCTAGGCAAAAAGAGGAACAAGAAATAAATGAAATACAGCTTTGCCCTTACTTGTGAGTTAACACTAAAATCCATGGGGTAGAAATGGGAAATTTCTTTTCAATGCTTTCCGTTGCTACTACTTAGATGGACTTGGAGATTCTGTTTGCCTAGGGTGATGAGAGCAAATTTATATGTCAACCCAGGCTATCTGTGCAGGTCCTAGATCAGAACTCTGCGGCTTTCCAGAAACACAAACCATAGATTGAGAATTATTGCTGGTTTGAACTTTCAGTTCTGAGTTGATTCGTTTATCCCATGTAGAATTAGCCTCTTTGTGTTAAGGTAGAAAAAGGTGGGGCTGGAGGTGAGGGGCCAATTTAATTTTTCCCAAAGCCCCCCCCCCTCCACTCCCAGCAAATTGTTTTATTTTTGAAGAATACAGTCCAAGCAGGGAGAAAAATATATATATATGGTTTGTGATATGCTTTGTGATTATCTGGATCATTTGTTGGACAATCTAGGGCACCTAACAATAAAATAGTTGTTTAACAAGAGCAATAGAATGGCCTCTGTTGATAGGGTACAATAACTTAACTTTTGCATTCATACTTTTGATGTTTTCCTCCTGGGTCTCATCACCTAAACTCCTTGGGGGAAGGAAAGGCATGTTTTACACATCCGTGTATCCATCTGAGGGACTGGCACAGTGCCTTTCACTTGGTGGGAGCCCACAGAAGGGTTGGTGACTCATTGGTATTGCTGCTTTCCTTTGGGAAAGGAGAAGACAGAATGCATGAGTGATGTGGAATATATCTATCTTTCCCTGTCACCCATATGGATCACCTGAGGGGAAAATAACATTCATTTTTCAGTCTGATTGTAGGGCTATTGAAAAAAAAAAACTTTGAATTTTATCGGGGATGGAATTCTTAGTTTGCAGAAGTAATGTATAGTCCCAGATTAGGGCACTGTTTAAAAATTGCATGGTATTTTTAATATATGTTAAAATTTAGGGCTGTCAGTCATGCTGGTGTTTCTATAAGAGGATGTCACAAAATCTTTTCCTAAAAGAGGCTCAAATTTGAAGCCACATTAGTTATTATTAATAGTTATTATCCATCATTACGTGTCTTGTAAAATCCATCATTTTCACTACTTTTCAGTAGTGCTGTCAGAAATGTATTCTGACAGAAATAAAAATTCATGCACTACTAAGACTTCAGTTAATGATACCAACTGTTATGAATATTCACTTTTTAAAACTACCATTTCTGGGGAAATTCTATATGCCAGGAATGGTGCTAAGTGTTTTACATACATCACCTCATTTAATATCTATTATAATGCTATCGTAAAGATGAAGAAATGGTAATTTAGGTTCATTTGCATGTTAAGATCATACAAAACGTTACAGTTTGCAAAACCCCAATTTTAAACATTGCACTGTTGACTTACATTCCTTGGTGAATTGATTACCT
Organism: Crocuta crocuta; assembly: GCF_008692635.1. Classification (NCBI taxonomy): domain Eukaryota; kingdom Metazoa; phylum Chordata; class Mammalia; order Carnivora; family Hyaenidae; genus Crocuta; species Crocuta crocuta. Next base: position 581,401 of record NW_027527999.1, read on the forward strand.
TTTCCTAAGCACTTCAGAACAGGCATTGTAGACTTTCTGATTTAGCCACTTAGACATGTTACTGTCAGTGCCTTCCATTTTACGATGCTTACTCAAATATTTGTTTGTGTAATGGGAATTCCTTGTGGTTAATTTTTCTCCCTATTCTTTTGTGCCCTATGTGCATTTAAACCATAAAACGGAATGATACACCCTCTGATTGAAAAAAGAAAAATCTATGTTTATGTAAGTGAGACTGATGAAAGCCAGGATCTAATATTGAAAATTCTTGATCCCTAGCATAGGCCTGTTGTGTTAGAATCAAGAAAACAAAAGCAATTTGTTCTTTTACTCAAGAGCACATCCAATGTAAAGCTGTCAAGCCCAGAAGTGTAGCAATGCATCTGCATAGCCATATGTTGACAGATGTTTTTGTCTGTAACTCCAGCTTCTCTCACGTATAGTGTGACTTCCACTCAAAGATTTTTCCTTACTTTTTCAGGTTTTATCTGCAAAGAGTTCACCCATGTGAAAAAGAATTAGTAAAATGAAAAAGAGCGGATTAAAAATATATCAAGTCAAATGAAAGCCAAGGATGTTACCAACTTATTTTTTTCTCCAGCTAGTCATGGAGAACATGATCATCTCAAATTCCTTCTGTCAGATAGCACAGAAATATTATAAGATATATTGCCAGTTCCAGGGTGGTGGTAGAACCACTGATTTTGTAGTGGCAGACTTCCCCAGGGATATAGATCTGCCATCTCGTTAGGACATCTTATAAAAAATGAAATTTGCCGGGGCACCTGGGTGGCTTAGTCGGTTAAGCGTCCGACTTTCGCTTAGGTCATGATCTCGCGGTTTGTGGGTTCGGGCCCCGCGTCGGGCTCTGTGCTGACTGCCAGCTTGGAGCCTGGAGCCTGTTTCAGAGTCTGTGTCTCCCTCTCTCTGACCCTCTCCTACTCTCTCTCTCTCTCTCTCCTAGAAATAAATAAAAATATTTAAGAAAAAAAAGAAATTTGTCATCAAGGGCAAGGGAAATATTATCACAAGCCAATAGGTAAAATATAATTTAGCCTAGGCAAATTCAGAAAAGAATCAAGTTGACTTAACTTAAAAAAAAAAGAGCAGAACATAGAATATCTCATTTGGAAATGTTTGATTTGGCATCTCATCTTCCTTTATTCAAGGCAGGTAACAGTTCCTTCTGAGCATGAAGATAGCTTCTGTGGAGTTGTGGGTTTAAAGATCCACCTTTGACAAACACTGTTGTCTGTCTACCTGTGTTATTCCGTCTAGGAAGTACAAAAATAGCATCCATCCATTTCCCTGTTGCACACACGGAAAGATCACATTTTGGTGGCATCACTTGGAAGCCATTGTTTGCAGAAGGGAAAGCTGTCTGTGACTCATTTATCCTCACCTCTTGTCTGGCAGTTGTTTCAAGCAGTCTTGGCGGTCCATCAACTTGGTCTTCGGGCTGCTTTTCTTTCACAGTGGCCCACAACGGAGTCTTACCACTAGATTTTGTACTTTATGGTGCTGGGAGACTTCTCCAATGGCCAAAACTCTGAGAGTTCTCATTTTTTGTTCACCATAGATCGAGAGTTGGGATTTTCTCCTGCCATATGTTTTATCTGGCTTCCTTGTGGGGTTTATATAGGTGGCAGATGTTGCTAGAATTTGAGCTGCTATGCTCCTGAACTCACATTGGTGATGTTCCTTCTCATTTGGCTTTACAAATATTTATAGGGCAATCATCATATAATACCTATGGGGATTTCAAGTTCTAGAAATGGTGAGACACTTGATTCTGTGTTTAACAGTTAATGTGGTTGATGTAAGGCTAGCTGATACAACAACCATAACAGCAACAAAAACATTTCAGGGGCTTAAACTAACAGAAATTTCCTTTTCTCTCACATGAAGACCAGTCGGCAGAGAGTAAAGTTTTGTCCAGGCATATTTCCAGGGCCCAGGCTCCGTCCATCTTGTGACTCCCTGCCCCTAGGGCTGCTGAGCCATCGGCTAGATCTTCTGGACACAGTCTGAAGAAAGCAGACTTTCTTTCCTGCCACTTTGGCCATACTGTTCCCATTAATGCTCTGTTGAAGGATACAAGTCATGTGGCCCCAACTAAAGCTAGTGGAGTAGGCAAATGTAGTCCCTGGCTGGGCAGCTGCCTCCTTATTATAAGTCTACTAAAAAGATATAAATTGATGATGGTTAGCTGACAATCCTCTGATGCACTGTTCAGAACAACTAATGTAGTACTATCCTCTGTCTCTAAATATCTTGAAGGGCATTTATATTAGTTTTGTAGGGCTACCATAATGAATCACCACAAAATGCACACTCAAGCCAACAGAAAATTATTATCATGCAGTTCTGGGGGTGAAAAGTCTGAAATCAGGGTGTCTACGGGATCATGGTCCCTCTCAGATTCTGGATAGGATGTTTCCGAACTTCTGATGGTGTCATGTCAGTCCTTGGCTTGTAGCTGTATTACTCCAACCTCTCCCTCTATGATTACATGACATTCCCTCTCTGTGTCTCTCTTACAATTGCTCCATTCTGTCATTATAGCATGAAAGGAGCTATAGACTGCTAACGAAGTGAGCATGGGTTATATAAATTCCGATAAAACTTTATTTACAGAAAAATGGTGGTAGTCTAGATTTGGCATGTGGGGAATAGATTTTGGACCCTGCTGCCAGACTCTGGGGAATAGATTTTGGACCCCGCTGCCAGACTCTGGTCCATTATAACCTGGTTATGAACACTGTGAAATGAATTCCAGCTTTGAATTCAGACACACATACATTCAAATTCCAGCCATCATTGAGTAGCTGTGACCTTGAAAGGCTTAACCTTGGTAAGTACTAATCCCTCATCAACAAATGGGGACAATTCACATAAATCATCCACATAGTGCCTACCTCATTAGAGACATTCACATGTAGCTGTCTATATAGATCTTCTGCAAAGGCAGCATAACAAAATGAATGCAAGCAAGAACTATGAAGCCAGAATGATCCTTTCCAGTGTTTGATCTTGGACAGGTTCTTTTATATCACTGTACTTCATTTTTCTCATTATTAAAATAGAGATAATGATAGAGCATCTCTTTTAGCTTGCTTATGAGAATTCAGTTAGTTAATACATGTAATGCAATTAGACCAGTGCCTAGCACTTAATAAGCACTCAGTAAATGTTACTTACTCACATTGGCCGTCATTGTTGTAATTGGCTTCCCTTGTTACTCAGCAATAGGATGCATTATTGAATTTTATTTTTGCTGAATTTACGTCAAAGAGTGGACTCAATGAATACATGATAATTGTTTAGGCTTAAGTATTTTTTTCTGATTTATCAGTTAAATTGGGATAAAAGAATAGTTTCTCTTTTATTCTGTATCCTCCTTCCTTGTGACGAAGGAAGTAGTATAAAGACATTACATTTTTTCAGGAAAACACTTTGTATTCCAGCTACATTATGCCTAAAGTGTTTCACTCATGTTACAATAAGCATTTAAAGGAAAATGGAATTCAATGAACTGAAGCTTGCTTTAATTAATTTTTAAAAAATAATATTTAGCTACTACATCTGAGGATTTTGATGTTGTTTTAAAATCCTTCCAATCAAAACAAATGTGTAAAATTGGGGAAAATTTTGTTAATGTATATTTGAGAAGTTTTCATGATTATATGGCAGAGATAAAGCTCTCAGGCACTATATTTTCCTTGGTTATATTGACTTAATGAACTTTAGAAACTTGCCTCATTCTACTGGAAACAAATAAGGATGATGATTTATCAGAAGAATGAGAGTATAACATAGAATTAGAATTAGAGTAGTAAATCAGAAAATGGCTGATTAAAAATGTAAACTTTTGGCGTTAGTAACTTAAAAATATAAATTTCACATAGAGTTATGTTCTATGTTCTATCTTTTCTAAAATTGGATTTGATTTAGTTAATGTTTTATTGAACTATAGTTGACATACAATGTTATATTATTTTCAGGTATACAGCATGATGATTTGACAGTTCTATACATTACACAGTGCTCATCAAGTCAAGTGTAGTTACCAACCATTACCATATAAAATTACTCCAATATTATTGACTATATTCTCTATACTATAGTTTTCATTCCTGTGATTTATTTATTATACACATATGTTTTCAAGTTTATTCAGTTTTGAGAGACAGAGAGAGACAGAGCATGAGCAGGGGCATGGCAAAGAGAGAGGGAGACACGGAATCTGAAGCAGGCTCTAGGCTCTGAGCTGTCAGCACAGAGCTTGATGTGGGGCTCAAACTCACAAACTGTGAGATCATGACCTGAGCAAAAGTTGGATGTTTAACTGACTAAGCTACGCAGATACCCCTATTTTATAACTGGAATTATGTACTTCTTAATTCTCTTCACCTATTTTACCCATCCCTTTTCCCCCTCCCCTCTAGTAATCACCAGTTTGTTCTGTATATTTATGAGTCTGCTTTTGTTTTTGTTTGGTCATTTGTTTTGTTTTGTTTTAGATTCCACAGATAACTGATATCATTTACTATTTGTTTCTCTCTCTCTTATATAATATAATGTATAATGTAAGTATATATATATTCCACACCTTCTTTATCCATTCATTAATTGATGAACACTTAGGTTGCTTCCGTATCTTGATTATTGTAATTAATGCTGCAATAAATGTAATGGTGCCTATATCCCTTTGAATAGTGTTTACATTGTCTTCTTTGGGGAAGTAAGCAGTAGTGGAATTGCTGTATTGTATGGTATTTCTATTTTTAATTTTTGAGCTACCTCTGTACTGTTTTCTAGGTGTATTTCTAAATAATGAGAACTACCTGCAGAGAACTAATTGTGATGATTATTTAGCTAGGTTCTCACTTTCCTTAAAGTGAAAGGAAATGTGAGACATATTCCCTATTGTTCAATTGCTGATTTTACAGTATATTCATAGAGTCATGAGGTTCAGTTTAAAATTAGGTATTTCTATTTTTATTTATTGAATATCACACGTAATATGACTAGTGTCCATAATATAAATGCCACCTGTCACTGGTTTGGATAAATTTACAGCCATAGAAAAAAGTCTTGTGATTTTGTTATTTATTTATATTTGGAGACTTTTTTTTAATTTTAAGAAATAAAAGTTTGAATAGCCTTAAAGTAGACTACTGCTGGCCTCATTAGGCCATTTGGCATTTATTCTTCAGTTATGGTCATTGGAGTTTTGTATTAGTTAATTTATATTATTTATTTGTTTGTTTGTTTTTTGACTTTTCTGAATATGTATGATTGATTGTGTTAACTGTCAGACTTAGTATATCATACAAATACCTCCACTTTAATCCATTCCTTCTTTTCTCCAGTCTGCACTCAATTTTTTTTCAGTTTGTTGAACTCTGAGTTCCTCCTAAACCATAATATTTTAGAGTTAGAGAAGGTATTAATTTTCTAGGGCTGCTATAACAAAGTACTATAGACTGGGTGTTCTACTTATTTTTTTAAGATTTTATTTTTAAGTAATCTGTACACACAACATGTGGCTCAAACCTACATCCTGAGATCAAGGATTGTATATTCCACTGACTGAGCCAGTCAGGTGCCCCCCAGAATGGTTGTTTTAAACAACAGACATTACACTCTCAGGGTTCTGGAGGCTGAATGTCTGAAATGAAGGGTTGGTTCTTTTCTGAAGTCTGTAAGGGAAGGGGCTATTCTATGTTTCTCTCCTTCACTTTTGTGGTCATCTTCATGTTCATGTTGTGTTCTTCCTGTTTACATATTTCTCCATGCCCACATTTCCCTCCTTTATAGGAACGCCAGTCGTAGTTAATTATAGTCCACCCTCATGAGCCCACTTCAACTTGATTACCCCTGTAAAGACACTATCACCAAGTAAGGTCACATTCTGAGGTGCTGCGCATTCGGACTTCAACATATAAATTTAAGGGTGACACATTTCAATTCCTAAACAAGACTCTCTCAAAAACTAACTTTTTAATATTAAAGATGAGACCAGTGAAACTAATTTACTAGCCTAAGCTTAGACACTCTGTTTGCAGCAGAGTCAGAATAATAATCTTCTTTTTCTTCTTTTTTTTTTTTTTTTACATTTTCCAGTGTATTCTACTACCCTTTCAGTCTATTCTACTCCAAATAGACTGAAAGCTTCTCAGCACTGGACTCACTAAGCTTACTCTGAATTTATGTGAAAGTGATTGAGGGTCCTTTGAATCTATACTTGCTTTGTTGGTTCTTAGCTTCAGAATCTTACTTGAAGAATTCATTAATCCATTTTTCTGTGTACCTTCTATATATAGTTACCATGTATTCATTCAGCAGAGATTTATTACGAAATCAGTAGTCCTGGTGCTGGCTAGACATTAGGCTGTTAATTTCAACAGGGACTGTGAACGTTCTCTTCTGTCATATGAGGTAGGGTGAAAATTAGTTTCACCGGTTTTAAGTAGTGTGCTGTTGAACAGTTATGTAAGTAGTTTCTGAGATTGTATTGTTCTCCAAAGAGCATTTGTGACTTCTAACCAAGAACGTCTGTTACATTTCTAAGTACTGATGGTGTTTCTGTGCTGTCTGTGAAGAATCTCAGTCATATGAAATTCAAATCACCTTCCCTTTACCTCATCCTTGGCCATTCACGTGTTTATCAGCCAGAGAAGGTAACAGATTGCAATATGCATTAACATCAACCTATAATATTAATGTTCCCATCTTTTGTCACCTAGGGAATAATAGGAAAGCACATCAGAATGGAAATTACTTACAGGCAAAGTTGAAGTAAACATATGCCAAGTTTGCGATATATTAAATATATATTTATCTTGGGCTTTGAGGAGTCAAAACAACTGTTCTTATTATTACCTTTTTATATTTAAGATCCAAACATGTATTAGAGATTGTGTAGATGATAATAGTGTAGATGTACTCATTAGGCTTAACACATTCAGAAGGATCATTTATTATAATACTGTACATTTGCATTATAATATTGCATGTAAATTTTAAGGTACATTTGTTAAGAGCTCTACTTTGAAAATACTTTAGACCCCAGAGAATAGGTATTTACTTGCAAAACATAAGGTAGAGATGTAAGTCATTTACCTGTGACATATTTCATAACACATTCTGCACCCCCTTGACGGATATAAATGTTTTCAATTTATTACCTTCATAAAATCTTCTTGGTAATGACTGAGGGGTATTTGAAAGGTCTAAGACATTTTTTGTGAGGACACAGACTAGAGCATGTAGTTTGGGGAGGTTGACAGGAATATACGCAAAAAGGGGGGGAGGGGGAAGGGAAAAAAAGTAAAGAAAGAAAAAGAAAAGCTTGAGAGGCCAGAGCTGAACAGAAGATGTTGGACCCATGTGTGGAGAGCAAATGCCTGTTAGTGAGGACAAGAACTCTCTATCTGGTGTCAAAATCAGAAAATAATTAGGCAAGAAATGTGAAAAGTGTCAGGAAATGGTAAGAGTCTTATAAAAAGGAAATTACTCTGGCACCTCATTGTGTATTGATTAGTGAGAAATGAGTGGTAAGAAGAGGAAGTTGTAGGTATCAAAGAAAAATATGTCTCAGGCAACAATGCTTGTGCTTCATAAAAATAAGATAAAATAAAACAAAATAAATCTTGACCTGAAAGAAAGTAGGTACCAAGCTAATGATGAAGACAAATCTGTGATCCGGTCGACTCTTCAAGGCCCACCCTCTCTCCTCTATCGTAGCTGCGCAGACATGAGGTAGATCTTGGACATCAGTGCTCAGGAATGTTACTTTAAAATCTATCCTATTTCCTTGCTCATAATCTATTTTTTTAAGATAGAACTCTTCCTATTTTTATACTGGTTGCTTTATGGAATTCATTGAAAAATTCAGTACGTACCACTTTAGGCAAAATGTTTCTGTTCCTAGACAATTTATATAGGAACCAATAGACGGGAATGGTAATGTGTCACTGCTTTCTTCCCTGGATATGAAAACTGAGTTGGTTAGATATGTAAATGTTTTGGAGACAATTACTTATTTTAAAATGGGAATTCAAATCCCCATGAAGCTTTCATTTATTTTGCTGATAACGAAGATGATCTAATGAGAAAAAAAAAGGTATGGCAGGATATGACAAGTATGTTTGCATTAGAAGGAAAAAAGTGTGAGGAAGGGCAACAAATACTATATTGATGCAATAAAATATAGGCTCATTTGTTGTGACACAGGCCTAAATAATGTCAGCTTAAAGAAAAGTAGAATGCTAATTGTCTTTCACTTAAAACACCATATACTGGTACAGTTGCTTGGTTCTGTGATGTTAGGTAATGGGCTCCTGTTTTCATGTTTCACCCCCTGTATTGTGTTGCTGTGGTTTTCACAGCTCTTCATGACATCTGTATTTCATCCAGTGGTGAGAGAGTAAAAAGCAAAGGAGGTCACTTGTGATCCTTTAGAAGCATGATCCAATTTTCAAGTATCACTTCTGCACATGTGCTATTGCCCATAAATTAATCAAATAATCTTATCTACCCGCAAGGGAGGTAAGGAAAGACTACCTTTCCTTACCTTCCTGACCTTCCACTGGGCTGATGTGTTGAGGAAGAGGATGGATATTGAAGGACAGCCGGTGGCCCTGGACCAAATCCAACTTTTAGATAGTGTAGTAGAACAAGAGGGAAGGAATCAGGGGCACTCAAGTGACCAGCTGAACTAGAGCTAAGCTACCAGATTGGATCACTTACCTCCAGAACTTGATATAAAACAAATAGATTTTTGATATTTCAAGTTGCTATATTGTTTTGTTTTTGTTTTTGTCCTAACTACCTAAACTAGAAGGGGAAATATATTGAAAGTCTGTCCTTTAACAATATTCAGTAAAATACATATTAAATATTATAAGACAATTAGGGAATGGAGCAAGATTAAAACAGCTAAACTTAGAGGCTGATGGGAGTTCTGCAAATTTGCAGTTACTAGGAAACATACCCTCTTCCATTTTTCCTCCTTCACTCCCCTCCTCCCTCTCTCTCTCTTTCCTTCCTTCGTTCCTTCGTTCCTTCGTTCCTTCCTTCCTTCCTCCCTCCCTTCCTATATTGTTTCTTTCCTTTTGTTCTTCAATAAGTGATCTGACCCTGATTTCTAGACATAAAAACACCGAGAGGGATTATTTTCCAGGATTAACATAACTGAATGTCCACAAAGAAGAAAATCTTTACATGAGATAATTTTAAAGTTTGGTACCATACTCACTATTGTATTTTGCAAAAATTTCATCCCTGAGCCATGGATCCTTACCATTTATGTGACAATATCCTTGAAAGTTTATAAGTTGGCCCTGAAGGTTCAGGTCTATCTATACTGAGCTTAATTGTGATACCATGGATATATGCTTCTCGCATTTAATTCTCATCTGGATTATGCTTCCTGGCAGGGACCCTGGACACTGAACAATAAAGCAATTATTGCCATAATGATATGCAATAGTGAGCAGATTATGTCATGGTTAATTTTACATATTCATAACCCTGCCACCTGCAGATACTGACATTATACTGAAGCTAGTTTGCAACAAGATAAGTAGAAAATGGTAATTCTGAAACAGTTCCCTTGATTTTATCTTTAAAGATCAAAATTCTTCTGTTTACTCCTATTTAATAACTTTTTTTTTTTTTTTTTGTTTATAGACTTCCTTGAGAGTTTAAAAAAAAAAATTAGGATCCTTTCCGGGGCGGTGGGGGCAGGACCAGACATACAGTTCTGAAATGTTTTCCATATAACTTCAGTGATTAACATGTTCCCTAAACTCCATTCATAATTTCTATTTCGCCGCCTAAACTTTTCAGCCTTCACTCTTCATTAGTGTATTAGGTTGACTCATGGAATATTTGAATGCCCTTTAGGTAAATCACAATTTAGGGTGACTTTTAAATTCTTGGCAAAAGATAATACCTAGGCATAGTTAAAGAAAGCTGAGATCTTAACTAACTATGGGAAAATAGTCAGTGAAAAAAATATGGTATGGATGTTGTTCACTGTCAGGGTCTCTAATGCATAAATTGTTATCATCCATAGTAGAGGAAAACACAACTATGTAAGAAAAAACAGCTTTGAAGTGCTTTGTAGAAAGTTTATACTGTAAAGGACTTTTCATACCAACAGCTTAATTAAAATAGTCTGAATAACCAAATCTTCATGTACAGTTTTAAAGCAATATGTGGAATTTGCGTAACGGTTATAGGACACAGAGGTATCATAGTTATGATTCATGGAAAAACAGTAAAATTAGTATTAGCATAGCTCAATATAAACACCTCTGCATTGAATTCCTAATAAAGTTCTGTATCCACTGAGGTATCATTTGCTTCTTGTCATACAAGTTGAAGCAAACAAAACAAAACAAACACAAGAACAGGAGTTCTTTTCTCTCTTGAGAAGTTTGTTTCATATTTTTCTTTATCATCCTACTTATTTCTTTAAGTTCCCCGAAGCCTCATCGACCAAACAATCCTTTCTAGCACAGATGGGAGCAAATAGTTTCCTCTTTGAGTAAAAAGGGTCCTACAGAGTTACAACAGTCAGAACAGGGAGAAGTGAAACAGTATATATGTTTTTAATGTTTATTTTGAGGGAGAGAGAGACAGAGTGCGAGCAGGGAAGGGGCAGAAAGAAATGGAGACACAGAATCGGAAGCAGGCTCCAGACTCTGAGCTGTCAGCACAGAGCCCGACAGGGGGCTAGAACTCACAAACCACAAGATTGTGACCTGAGCTGAAGTCGGACGCTTAACCAACTGAGCCACTCAGGAGTCCCAGAAGTGAAAAGATATAAAAAGAACATTGAGGGGACCAAACTGAGTTGATTGGCAAATTTAAGTGGACGCTTGGAGGCCATCTTGCCACAGGGATGGCTGGATCCAGGGGCTCCCAACAATACCATCAAGGCTCAGTAGCTTCTTTGTTCTCCTTGCTCTGTTCTGTGTTGGCTTCATTGTTTCTTTTCCATTGTGGTCTCCATAAATGCAGATTTATATCTTCTCAACTCCCACACCACCAGATTAGCTTTCATTGAACCAACTCAGATCACATACCTTTTCTGGATCAATGTAATTAAGCAGGATCAGTACAGATTAACAGGACATCTTCTCAGGCTAGACCAATCACTGTGGCAAGGTGGGTGAGAAAAAAAGATTGACCAGTCGCCATTATACATCCTGGAATTGTTTGGGGGAATCAGCACATCACCACGGGCCCAGGGAGTTGGAAAGGAGTGGTGTAGTTCTCATTCCAGAAGAGGAAGGATGGCTGTGTTCCAAGTCAAAAGAACAACTATCCACACTCAGGCAGAAATAAACATCCACATTTACAACAACCAGAGATCATTGAAGAATTTGTGTGAACTCTCACACAAATTAGGAGGCAATTTCTCTGAGTTCTAGCTGTCTTCTGCCACCATTTTTAGCTTTGGGACTGCAGTTAGGTCTCATAACAGCTTTGGAAGGAGGTTTTTGTGTGCCTAAAGGAGCCCTTTCATTTAAGAAATTGCTTTGCCCAGAAAATTGAAAAGTGCTTTCAATAAGTCACACCATCTGCTGTTCTCATATTAAGTTAAAACTGGCTAAAATTGAATCTTCATTTATGTGACTTGTACTTTTCACCTTCACATTTTTTAGCAGTGTTGTTTGAAACTCTTTAGAAATAGTCCTTAATTGATGGGATTGGGTTTTTATGCATTGTCTTGAAGCTAAAGTTATTATGGTTTCCCTCATTTATTTACTTATTTTTGTTTTAACAAGGCTGAGATATAAATATGAGTCATGTATAAAGTAACTGATGAAAACTTTTTAAAACACAAAGAAACACAAAAAGAAGGACAGATTTAAAGGCCACCAAGAGGGGACATAAGTCTTATTCCAGAGGCCACAATTTGAGGTCAGAATGCCAAAAATCCTTATTCTCCATTGCTTCGGAGGATGTTAGCAGCATACCATTTTTCTTTGTACCAGTTGGTAAAATAAATAAAATATGCACTTGGTGACTCTCCCATCTCTGAGCTTCGGTCATGTGGGGAAATCAATCTTTCATCGCGTGCCTTAGAATTTGAAGAGCTGAGAGAAGATAAAAACAAAGTAAGACTTTTGCTTATGGAAGTCACTGCCTTAACAATAGTTGCAGTTACTGGAAAGTAAACTCATGCCAGAGGTTAGTCAGCACTTCTCTTAGCTGGCACACCAATATTTTTCTGTATCTGTGGAGACCACATCATTTCTCAAGCACTTCGTATTTTCCATTTTGTCACCAGTGACTCGTAATGTCCACAAGTCCAGTCAGATGAGGGGGATATGCCATGATCTCACGATCTTATGTGACTACTCTTTCAGTGTGACAGATACTTGCCTTGTTACCTTCCACTTTGCCATTCTTCCTATTAAGCATGCACGTAGACACATGTACACACACACACACACACACACACACACACTCATACCTTTCCCTTGACTATGTCTCTAAATCACTGCGCCGACTTTTGCCTAAATAGCTCAGAGTCCCACGGAGGTAATTAGAGAGAAGGAATTGTTATCTTCTTTTTTATAGAGGAAAAACCCAAGGAACATAAAATTTAATAGATGTATCAACTCACTCAGCTTGTTAGTGACATTATAACCATCAAGCCAAATTTCCTCATACTTCATGGGAATGTGAGACAGAGCAGAAACCTGCATACTACTCTGTCTATATGCATGTATGTGTGTGTGTATCTCTATGCATTTTTCTTGTTTTTGAGATACTTTCAGAAAATGTATAGGTTTAAGTAGTTACAGGATTGTGACCTACATAGTTTGGGCATTAGTAAATATTTGTTTGTTACACCAGCATGAGGAATGTAACACAGTACTATGTGTTTCTAAGTTTTGTGAATGCTGCAGACATGAAGAAATACAATTTCCATGGCAACTCAGTAGACCCATGGATATACACATGCACATAAGATTAACACTTCTATCACTAGTAATCGCTTAGACTGCATGTGATGTGCACTAATGTTTTTTCCTGTCCTATTTTATTTTTTAATCCTGGTTGCAATCCATTAAAATGATTTATGACCCTCTACATTGTTGTGGAAAGCATGGGTGCAGTGAGGAAATAAAATCTGTGATGTCAGGGAGATGCAGTTTTAAATCCGCCTGGTTTTACCATTTCCTGACTGCGTGATTTTGAATAACCAACAAGACTCAGTTTTCCTGACTATAATATGGGAATAAGAACACTTTTGTTGTAAGTTTGAAGTGAATAGTAAGTGAGGTAACTGTGAAAAGTGCCAGTATTCTTACTCTTTCATGGTGAGTTGGTTTTCTTTACCATTTTTGCTCTCCTTTTATATCTTTTTATTCCTGTGGAAGGCAGGTGAAGAAATATATCCCACGAGTCCCTCATTTTCTATGTACTTTAATATTATATAGTACATATTGTGGGCCCCCTCTTTCAGAACAAATTCTAAATACCATGACCTATGTTTAGGGCGTATAACGATAAATATAATAGCTAACATTTTTGAACACCTCACTACCTGCCAAATACTATACACACCATGTCTGTAAATCCTTACAGAATTCATGTGAGGCAAATACTATCAGCATTTACATTTTATATACAGGAGCCATGAAGTACATTGCTCAAGGTCATCAAGAAGAATCCAAGGCCAACCAATCTGATTCCAGTCTAGATGATGCAATTCGTTGTTTCTCTTGTGTTTTCTCACTTTCATGGTTAGATTAAGAGCAGTGTGTCACAGTGGTTAAATCACCGACTCTGCAGTCACATTGCTGAGATGTGACTCTTGGCTCTGTCCCTTATTAGTGTGAGACATCAGGCAAGTTGCTGAAACTGTTGTCTCATATACAGTAATTTGTATTATGATATGTATTGTGTTGAGTAAATTAGATGAGTTAATAGGGGCCACACACTTACAACAGCACTTGGAAAATAACAAGCAATATGATAGTGTTATTACTATTCCCTCAGTCTCTTTAAAGGAACTTTAATCCTCTTTTGAAAGAGGTGTGTGTGTGTGTGTGTGTGTGTGAAAGAGAGAGAGAGAAAGAGAAGAGAGAGAGATGTAAGAGCTATGAATAGGGTTAAGATCTTATTATTGGCAAATAAAGCAGTGGTATGCTAAGGTCTCTATGATTAAATAATAACCTTCTGTAGATAGCAAGAATTTCTTGAAATTTCTTAAAATAACCATTGTTTCTCTTCAATTTGAATTGTCAAAGCTGGGGTTGTTACAGGCACATTTATCCCATAGTAAGTCTGCAGGCATCGTTCAAGTGTATGTGTCTCTCTTCATATTCTGCTGAATAGTTCTTCAGTTCATCATTATATCCTAAGAGCCCAGAACAGTAGAATATCTGGTAGGCTATCAATAAATGGTTATTGTGCTGTCTCTAATGCAATGGACCACATTGTCAAGTGCCAAATGCAACTGAGAGCTCTAACAGAAGGTAGACACATATTCTTTATACAAAGTATACCATGTTTGCCATAGTTTTTCATGAAATACATAAGAAGAGGTCTTTCTTCCATTTTTAGGAACTTTTTGATCACCAAAAAAGTTAAAAAATGTTATTATAATTTGATCTAAATAATTTTATTAATTTTATATTCAACACTTTTCATACAAATTCATTTTGCATGTGAAAGTCTGTATGCTAGAATGTGTAGGAAAATTAACTTGTATTCAATAAAATTGATAAGTCTGCATTCATGTGGCACTCATCCAATTTTCATTATAGAAGCAACAGTGAAACTTTCTAACTGAATTTATGTAATGCATCTGCCACAATTTAAAAATTCAAACATTGAAAATATTGTAGATTCTTTCTCTGAGGTAGTTGTATAAAACAAACATGGGATCTGCTAAGACTATATATCCATAGGATGGAGATGAATGTTGAACTTGACCATGAGAATGCAATCAGCAAAATCTGGACTGTGAAGTAATACAGCAATCAACATATAGATACATAGATGGATAGATAGATCTCTGTTTTTCTTCAAAAAATGTGGAATGATGAAAAATAGACTGAGATAGAATCCATCTAATTAAAAGAGAAATAGCAATCAATTGCCATGTTATCACATATGGATTTGTTTAGATTCTACTTCAAGAACATAGAACAAATCATTATATACATGAAACAGTTGGACATGCAAACGACGACTAGAAATTTGATGATATTAAGGACTTATTGCTAATTATTTAAAAGTGACAATGGTATTGTGGTTTGGTTAAGATAGTGTATACTTTATTGATATTAGGAGTAAAATGTGGCTGAAATGAAGAGATATCTGAGCTTTGCTTCCCGTGGTTTGGGGGGAAGGGACGAATACACAGAAGAGAGGTTAGGCAGGCGCACTCTGGAGATGACAGTTGTAGGGACTGGCCAGTGTGTGCATGGGGACCTGTTTTACAATGTTGCTGAATTTTTGTATATGTTTCAAATTATCCATAGCAAAATGAATTTGAGAATATTACAGATTTACTTTAAATAAAGACATATATTTAAAGACAAATACACTAAAAAATTTAAAGACAAAGTACAAACTATGGTAAATTGATCTTAGCCCACATTACCAAAGATTTGGGAATCTAAAATAATAAAAATGGGGCACATGGGTGGCTCAGTCAGTTAAGCTGCCTGCTTGGGATTCTCTCTTTCTCCCTTTCTTTCTGCCCCTCCCTGTCTTGCATGAGCATTCATTCTCTCTCTCTCTCTGTCAAAATAAATAAACTAAAAAAAAATTAGTCTCTCTCTCTTTCTCCCTCTCCCCCTCTCACATGCTCATTTGTGCACTCTCTCTCTTTCTCTAAAAATAAAGTAAAACAAAATGAAATAAAAGAAAATAGTATGGGAACTTTCAGAATGATTTTCAATAACAAGAGACTTAGAGATAATATTTTAATAAACTTCACAAAGTTATAGTACAAAAAAAAGTGGAAAAGATGCTTTGTTCTCATGCAGCAGCAGATCCAAAAATCAGCCCTAATTTTACTAAATAAGAAGTCACCATAGGTAGAATAAATTAGGAATAAATAATTGTAAGACTAAGGGCAAGTAGAGCAATAGAGCTGTGTACTGAACGTAGAAGAATCGAGATCAGTTCAGTTTGGGTATCAGTACAGACATCAAAGAAAACTTTGTATGTTTTTGTTATGTTATATGTGCAACACTTCTTTGTGGTGATTTAAGCCATAAACTAAGGATACATTTCTAACAGGCTTTTGGAAATAAAAACTTTCGAGTAAAATCTGCCATTGACCAGTATTTATAGGGATATCCTTTAAAACATACAAAATAAAAATCACTGTCAAAGAGAGCTATAATTTGCATGCCAAGTATGTCTGATTTTCATTTAATGCAATCCATACTCATTTAATTTGAAGGATTCTGAAGCCGAGGTGATAGAAAAAATGTTCTACACACTTAATATACTTTCTTTTAATTGCATGCTTAACATAAATACTTTAGGCTACTACCTGATTTATAATGCACTTTGTTTTATGTGTCTGCTAAAAGATGGAATTGCATTAGATTTCATCATTTGTTATTTTTCTTAATCATTGTGTAGTCAATATCGACTGCTGAAAATCAAATGTTTTGAATACTTAAACCTAAATATACAATCAACTCTATTCCTGTACACTGAGAATCTTCTAAAAGAGATAATCTCTTCTGATGCACATTAATGGAGTTCAAGTCACTAGTTTATCTTAATGCTTTTCAAGGTCAGAGGGGAAAAAAAGAATCAATAATCTGATAGATTTCTTGGAAAAATGGCATGCACAAGATATTTACATAGTAGTACTCTGTACCAACACTCTTTTGAAAATAAATCACATCATTTCTAAGGGTAGATTTAAAACCTTATATTTACCTCGTATAACAAATGATAATGATAATGTGTTAGCAATATCCAAGTGAAGTAACTAACGCCACTAAAATAGGGAATATTTTCTCTGCAGTGATTGTAGCAACCCAGTTAAGTGGAAGTCTCTTTTTGGTATTAGTCATTCTGAAGCAACATGGATGGAAAGTTCTCCATGGTTAGGCATAGGCTTACCGTAGTTGCTCCACAAATATCTGATGAAAAATGAAAGCTCGCTTTGTGGCCATGCTAAAGTATACTTGGTACGTTATCTGCCTGTGTTTTTAAAATCACCTTCCCGAGCTATATTTAAATGAAGGAGAGGCCTACAATTACCAACTGTCATTTTGAGTCATCTATTAACCCCTCTCTGGTCATTAAAATAGTTAATTGGGTTTCTAAGTTTGGTTAATCTCATGGTATAGAAAACAATTATCTCTATCATACCAGGGATAGAACACACTGATTACATTTCAGAGGTGCACTGACCACTCTGAGCCGCTCAGGAAATGGAAACAGACTCTACTAAATGGACTGAAAGTGTTGCTTCTCTCTGAAGCATCTGAATTCTGGTGCTGTAATTTCAGACTTTCAGTTTCTAATATGCATTGTTGTGTAGGAAATATAAAGCCCGCTTTTGACCCAAGCCAGAGAGCCATTCCCTGCAGATAAATATGTGGGATGATGTATATAATTAGAACAACAAGTTACATGTGGATTAAGTGAATGATTGGTTAGGAGCTTGGCATCTGTAGACTTTCTCTCCCCCATAATGAAGAAATGATTACTCCCTGTGAGTGAAATTACCATAGTGGCTGATCCAAATCCATGGATTTTGAAACTTTCACTAAATAAAACAACCGCAGCAGCAACACACTTTACAAAGGGAAGGAGGAAAGAAGGCCAAAGGTCACTTACTGGTTAATAGGAAACTCTTACTTAATGACAATGTTGTAACCAGTTAGTTGATTGTGAGACCCCTCCCCAACCCTGCACCCAGTTTATCCTTGCCATTTTTTATTAAGAATTAAACTACACTTTCCAGAGTTTCCAGCACTTAAATTACTTCAGAAAAACACTAGGGGTGATTTTTATTATTTTGCACTTCTGTGAACTGTCAGACTTTCATCTGATTGGCTCAGGGAAAATTTCTCAAGAATTTACATGAACTGGGGCGCCTGGGTGGCTTAGTAGGTTAAGCGTCCGACTTACCCTTAGGTCATGATCTCGCGGTGCGTGGGTTCGAGCTCCGCGTCGGGCTCTGTGCTGACTGCCAGCTCAGAGCCTGGAGCCTGTTTCAGTCTGTGACTCCCTCTCTCTCTGACTCTCCCCTGCTCACGCGGTCTCTCTCTCTCCTAGAAATAAATTA
>NW_027527999.1:599984-663069 GCF_008692635.1 Crocuta crocuta
GCGTGGGTTCGAGCTCCGCGTCGGGCTCTGTGCTGACTGCCAGCTCAGAGCCTGGAGCCTGTTTCAGTCTGTGACTCCCTCTCTCTCTGACTCTCCCCTGCTCACGCTGTCTCTCTCTCTCCTAGAAATAAATAAAAATATTTTTAAAAAAAGAATTTACGTGAACTGACATGCATTTAACATAAAATACATAATGAGGAGAGAGATGCTGTCAAATGAGTATGATTATTGAATAAGTTAATGGCTTTTTACATGGCATTACCCTAAACATCTTATGAGATAAACTATAGAAATTATTATCTGTAGGTTGTAAAATAGACTATGTGGAGAGGCAGGCTCCCTGAACTGCATATTGATGTGGTATACATGAAAAGGGAAGAAAATTCAGAAGGCTGATCCCACATCCGGCTATTCCCAAATTAATTGAGAAGGTATTAAAACTTATTGGAATGTTTCACAGTGAATTAGAAACCAAATCAAATAATGCTAACGGAAAAATAGTCATTCCAGGCAGAACTCTGAAGCAGAGACTTTTTTATGCAATAAATTATACTGCATAGGTTTGTGAGAAATTATATATTTTAAGTGCACTAGGACTTTTCTCTGATGAATTTAATAGTGCATCAGTGCTAAGTGAAGTATCTATTTTGTGAGATGAATAATCACATCCTAGAATGTTATTCCTATGTTTTCTCTTTCCTATTGAATATAATGCCTGTTGGAAATTATATAACAAAGAATTGATTGATTGTTTGTATTCTATTTCCCAAAATGAAGGAAATATATCTGATGGGCCCTTTCATAGATTAAGACACTGGGCCATTAGCAATTGAATAGTATGTGCTGACCACACTATGGTATGGTCATGGATAAATCCCACCAGTTTATCATTTCTTGTTCACCTCGGTCGTTTCGTCTTGTCACAGTTAAAACACACACACAAACGTACACAGGCATGCACACACACACATACACACACATACACACATTTCTTCCCACAGATAATTACTCTGAGCCATACGATAGCTGCCTACTCGTCAAATCTGACTAGTCTACTGAAGTGTGGTTATCACTGTTTAAAATGTTATATGAGTATTAGGGAATCTGAACAAATAAATAAATATTAAAAATTTCTGAATAACTTTATGTATTCTTCATAAGAAATTACTTTGATACATTCTATATGTTCTATGCCACATCTTATATAGTCTTAAAATAGGAAGTTTCAACTAGATTGTTTTCCATGACAAAGAGAATAGACATTACTTTTGTCTAAAAATTAATTTAAAATTGCCCAAGATGCTAGTGTTTTATTTTGTTTTGTTTTCCAAAGTATGTGGTAACTTAATAAGTAGGGTTATTTTTACTTTCCAAAAAGGTCTGACCTAAATTAAGCGTGCATGAATTGCCATTCATCTGTCCTGAGGAACACACACACACACACACACACACACACACACACACATATATCTGAGTTACTTCATTTACTATTACATTTCAACGCACCACCAAGTATCAGTACTCAGGATGCTACAAAAGAGGTAGCAATGTCTGCCTTCAGATTTCTTGATCACTTATGGCTATTTCCACTTTTGGATTTAAAGTCAGCCATTTAGCATATACTCAGGTTTGCAGATATGTGAGCTAATAGCCTGCAGAAATGTGACTTGCCCTAAGTGTGATCTGGAAGGTTCATCTCCTGGTAATAAGGCTCATTTAGCTGATTATGAATCTCTAGCAAAGAAATTTGTTGCCATGTTTCCAGAAACTATAATCCCATTTGTGGATTAAACCGGAGGTGAATTTCATTCGCAATAAAATGTACTATTTATTCCACTAATTGGTCCTCAATATTTTATTTCTCATTGCAGAGAAATAGGACAAATTGGCTGTCATATGAAAAGGCGACTCTAGTCAAAATACCTGTGTGTGTCACCTTGGTTGCATGTGCTAAATTAAGTATCTGGGGAGTGGTAAATTTTAGGTCACAGCAACTAAGGATTTGTGTAATAAATGTCATGGTAGAAGAGGGCCACTGATGGCTAAAGCCAGTCATATTTCTCTATGTGACAGTGCAGGGTGCCAAGCAGGTCTGTGTATGCTCCCTGGGAGAATTGGCTCTGGAATGTTTCAACCTTGATAATGACTTATTAACTGCCCGGGCTGTTTTACTTTGTTTTAAAGAAATCATTCCTTCAGGAAAATGAACCTCACATTCTAAAGTATCATCTCCAATGAAAGTGTGGGGTATTTGAAGTTTACTTTGTAACCAGTTTAGCCAGGTTATGGTATGACATCAAAGCAGAAAATAGGATACTAGAGCAAACTCTTACCTCAAAGAACAACTTTGCTAGATTAAAGCCCTATCAAGTGAGAATTTGTCAGGAGAAAATATTTGTGATATGGCAAAGTATGCACTAATAAATGATATTTATCAGTCTCCCTGAAGTTTTAGCTTCCGGGAGAAACCTCAGTGATGAGAGTGTGGTATCAGTGAGGTCGACACTACGACATAGGGACCAGTTGCATTTGGGAAAAGAACGTTCTGTGTTTTGAGGCTTTAATCTCATCATTTAATCCAGGTATATGATCTGGCTTATGTAAACATCAGTCACTAGAGGTACTTGATGAAAAAATACAGATCTTTTAATATGGACCACACAACTACTACTAGATCAGAGAGTAACTCCAAGAGTGGAGTGATCCAGAACCTGGCTTTACATTTTTACTCTGTCCCTTTCTGTGTTAGTGTTGGAAGATTATTCAACCTCTCTGAAACAGATTCATTCTCATTTTCTAAAATGGAGGTAATACTTCATATGCCATATGGTTCTTGTGAGAAATAAATGAAGCAACATATGTAAAACCTTTTGCATTCTACTTAGCAAGTTTGCAGGTGCTAAATAAATTATACTTATTTTTATTATATTGTTATTTTATTTTTATCATTGTATTATGTCATGCATCAGTTTTGTCTTCTTATACTAAGGGTGATATGTATTCGCTTTACAGAATTTTAGATCTCTGTGTATTTTTAGATTTAAACATATTTTCAATATGAACATGAAAATTTCAGCAAAAACAATGAGTATATCAACTTTGTGCCAGTGATTGGGGAGGAGGAAAAGAAAGACAAAACCTTGGGTTCTGGAGACTCTGTTAGTCTGTTAAGGAAGACATACATACACTCCATCACCAGGTGTATGTTTTTTACTATTCCTTCTTGTGCGGGGATCTATAATATCTGTAACATGATCTCAGCTATGAAGAGCAATAGAAATACTTCTGCATCATAGGTAAAATAATGAGGGAAGACAAGTGATATTTTAAAAATAAGCTTAGTATAGTGCTCAAAAATCACTTGGCAATAGGAACATGTGATGCATTTCTAATGTGTGGTAGAATATAGCTGTTGTCCACAATAGTGTCCACCTCACCAGTCTCCCACCTGTTTGCCCATCACGAAATGCTATTTTTCCCTAATTCTTTTGCTCCCAAGAGGAGGCAGAAGAGCACTTCTCTTTTATATAACCAGGAGTAAGGTTTGAGGAGGACATTTTCTATCCTGCTATCTTATAGACTCCCCCAGGGTGTGGAATACACAACCCCTTCACCACCAAAAAAGAGATGTAAGGAGACTGATGCCAGTCACGCTAAGGACTGACTTTGGCACCTCATTAGATGTCGCTTTACTCAGATTGGATTTATATGACAAACAAATACAGTAAACCCATTCAATGTGAAACTGTGCATGAAGGGGTGTGGGCAATGAAGATATCTGCTTTGTGCGATGAACGTATCAATAATTCAAAACCCTATTGATGGTTTATTTTTTTTTTCCATTTCATCTAATGCACCCTACACAGAACTGTAGCTCAGTGTGAAAGGTATTCAAAAGGTTCCATCCAATCTTGCTAGCAAGAATAATTTTCAGTACGTAAATGATAATGAGTTGTGAGGGTTATCGTTTCTTTCTGAACTTCATGACATAACTCTAAATATTCTAATGGCATTTCCCCCCTTTCACTACCGCATAAACAACTTCTGGCTAAATCCAGTTATATTTGCATTTTGGACTATAAATTTGATATGTCTAGAGAGCATTTAATTTACAATTTAGTTATATGGGTTTTAAACAAGCACTGAGTTCCTACTGTGAAATTGAAAACGAAACAGAATATGCAATGTTATTTGCTGAAATTTTTATTTATTCCGATGCAGCTTAATTGCTTTTGTTGATTTGGACAGCTATTTCAATGCTGAACTGACTCTCAATTTCTTTTTGTTTCCGTAATTGTTCTTTCTCTCTCTCTCTCTCTCTCTCTCTCTCTCTCGGGCTCTAACCACCATGATGATAAAAATAACAAAAATCTATTTTTTTAATGTTTATTTACTCTTGAGAGACAGAGAGAGACAGACAGAGGATGACCAGGGGAAGGGCAGAGTGAGAGAGGGACACAGAATCTGAAGCAGTTTCAGGCTCTGAGCTGTCAGCACAGCATCTGATGCGGGACTGGGACTCAAGAACCATGAGATCATGACATGAGCCAAAGTCAGACACTTAACCGACTGAGCCACCCAGGTGCCCCCCAAATCCTATTTTTATAAATGTTATGAACTGTCTTGTTTTTGAAAGTATCATGCAGACCTTATCACTGGAGCAAGGGATGATTTTTTTTCCTTTTTAGTCTTACAGATGAACGCTTTAGACAGTAATTTAACAAATTAGGTATAGTAAAAGCACACTAATTAAGACTAATTGTGTGGGAAATTTTAATGAAAAAGTGAAAATTTTGATAGAGAACTTTTAAACAAAGTTTTATTTCTTCAAAATATTTACTCTATCTTGTAGTAATAATAGTTCACTAGGTGTCTCTATACTCAGTTCGTGTCCTACTTTTTGCAGTAAAAAAGTGAATTATTTGCAGCTTATTCTTCTCTTTGAACACAGAGGGACAGCGGTATGGTTTTGAACAGTTAGGCAAACACTTCCCACTTCTGCTCTCCACCAGTCCCTTTGTTTGCACTGCTAACTTGCCTTACAAACTCCTTTTTAATGGTTACTGCAAATATTTAAAAGACTTCAAGACGTGAGATTGAAAAATCATTTTTCTCATTTGTTACTTCACTTATTCACCAATACATTGTGTAAGTGTACAGCCTACTAAATCAAAACAGTGATTCAGTGACTTCTCCTATTTTCTATATCCACACCAAAGTGTTTTTATTTGAGAAAGCACTTCAAATTTTAGGCAATTAATTCAATATGTGTGCTTCTTAGGCAGTAATGGGAACGATCTTTCCAGCTTGGTACAATCAGCTCTAAGTCCTGTAATGGTCGCCTTTACTGATTCAACCCGAGTGCATTGGAAATGTTCTCTCTTTCCCCCCAAAGGTACATTTGTAGTTGAACCTTAATAAGAAAATTGAGAAGTTAAGTTTCCCAATTTGTGGTGAGATAAATATACATTAAGTGTAGAGTTCCGTCAAATAGGTTTAACATGTTTCTATTTTCCAACCGTAAAAGTAGCCTCATGGGAGAAACTTTACATGAAGTAAACCATAAATTGCATTTGAGAAGGTTTTTGGGTTTTTTGGTTTTGTTTTGTTTGGGTTTTTATTGAGACCTGCAAGGGAATTTAAAAATCAGTGGCATCTGATGGTAGTTGTAAATTTATGCCTAGCACTTACCCTCTCGGGGGCTCAGTTTATTCATCTGTTAAATGTGATGCAAGGCATGGGATTGAGTTAGGTCTAAGGCTGGCTCCAGTTCTGTTTTGTGGTAGAGGAGGAGTATATAGGAGCAGGAAGATGGGAAGATATCAGAGGAAGGTGAGATCAGCTATATCTGAATGCAGTTTTTAACTGTATAGGTCACGGTATTACTAGTGATCAGACTCACCTAGGGCACTTATAAAATGCACATTCCTGATACCTATCCCAGGACTATTAAATGTCTACCTTGAGATGGAGGTGGGGCTGAAATCTCCATATTTAACAAATGCAATTTTTCCTCATACTGTAGTAAAGACCTAGAAATGAGTCATACAGTCAATTTAGTGGAACTAAACCAGTATTTTTAAATTAAAGAATGTTTGGGGCATCTGGGTGGCTCAGTCGGTTAAGCATGCGACTCCAGGTCATGATCTCATAGCTCGTGGGTTTGAGCCCTGCATCAGGGTCTGTGCTGACAGCTCAGAGCCTGGATCCTGCTTTAGATTCTGTGTCTCTCTCATTGCTACCCCTCCCTACTCATGTTCTCTCTCTCGTTCTCTTTCAAAAATAAATAAGCATTAAAAAATAATTTAAATTAAAGAATGGAGGGGCACCTGCGTGGCTCAGTCAGTTAAGTGTCCAACTTCGGCTCAAGTCATGATCTCACAGTCCATGGGTTCAGGCCCCGGGTAGACAGCTCAGAGCCTGGAGCCTGCTTCAGACTCTGTGTCTCCCTCTCTCTCTGCCCCTCCCCCACTCACTCTCTGTCTCTGTCTCTCAAAATAAAATAAAGACAAACTTTTTTTTTAATTAAAGAATGGAATGAGATGGAATGTGGAGATATATATATATATATGCATATATATATATATATAAATGAACTGAATGAAGTAAAGGAAAATATTGTTATATACTTCCCTTTCCTGTGTGTGTGTGTGTGTGTGTGTGTGTGTGTGTGTGTGTGTGTAGGATAGGAATGCAAAATGTATTTCTTACTATTGGTAGTGATCAAAAACAAAAACACTTTGAAAGTTACTACTCTAGGGGCGCCTGGGTGGCTCAGTCGGTTAAGCGTCCGACTTCAGCTCAGGTCATGATCTCACGGTTCGTGGGTTCAAGCCCCACATCGGGCTCTGTGCTGACAGCTAGCTCAGAGCCTGGAGCCTGCTTCAGATTCTGTGTCTCCTTCTCTCTCTGACCCTCCCCTGCTCATGAGTCTCTATCTCTCTCTCAAAAGTAAATAAAATATTTAAAAAAAAGAAAGTTACTACCCTAGATTTCTTCTTACACTCTTATAGACTTCAAAAATGGCTATCTATAAAACAAATTTCAAGACATTCTTATCCTATCCACTTTGAATGTAGCTAAATTCACTTTATTAAAAAGAAGCCTTCAGAAAGGTGCTTTGGTGGCTCAGCCAGTTAAGTATCTGACTCTTGATTTCAACTCAGGTCATGGTCTTACAGTTTTTTGTGAGTAACAGCCCCACATCAGACTCTGGATGCTGACCCGGTGTAGCCTGGTTGGGATTCTCTCCCTCTCCCTCTCTCTTTGCCTCTTCCCTACTGTGCTCTCTCTTTCTCAAAATCAATAAACAAACCTTTAAAAAAGAGAGAAGTCTTTGAGACATTGCAGTTTTTCAGATTTTACAGTATAAAAATGTTTTTTACTTTGACTTTCCTGACATGTGTATTTTGTACATTTTTATTGTTTTGTTTAAATAACCACCCCTTGCCCAATTTTTCATGCCTTTATTATCCCCAGTTTCTTAAAATCAGATTACAGTATGTAGGTCCCTCCTGTAAAGCAAATTCCATCTGAGCCTGCCCGATGTGAGGTCGGATAGCTCTCATTTGCTGTTGGTTTTGCTTTGGCCTTTCAGCCAATGGGAAGCTCGCGTCTGTGAGCACAGGGCTCTGAGATGGCCTTTTTTGGATTTGCTTCTGCTGTTGACTTCATCCTTTGAAATCTGCCTCCCTAACTTTCTCCAGAATCTTCCTAAATTAAAACTCAGTTGACTATGACTCTCTACGCTGCCATTTTTCACCAGCTCTTCACCGCATACGTTTGTTTGGGGGGAAGGGTGGTTGGGAGAACTAGAAACGACTGCATCTTGGCATTGGTTCTTGTCGTAACTCAACTTCCAGGTAGTGGGTGGGACTGCTTGCCACTCTACTGTCTGCTGTTAGCGTGTCAGTGTTAGCCATAAAAATGATGATGTTTCTATCAATGGCAATACTGATAAATAATGTGGTGAGTGTTTTACATGGTTTATATCAGTGATTCTCAAACAATTGGTTTGTATCAAGCATTTAGGTGTTTGTTCGTTTGTTTGCTTACCCAAATGACCAGATTCTCTAGTTGTGGGGCAGCGAGCTTCTGAGCACTGGGCAATTTCCTAAGAGATTATCATACACACAAACATTAGGACTCACTGGATTGTCTGTCTAACATAAGTCTCTTGGCAGTGTTCTGGGATGTAAGTGTTCCCGGTTCTCTCTCATGCTAGAGATTAGTAACTGAGACTTAGAGGAATTAAGAGTCTTGCCTTATATCATAGAACTCATGAATGGTAAAGCCAGTGTGAGCAAAGTAGAGATCCAAGAAATGTTTCTGAATTGCTATTGAAATGAGAACATTCAGATATCAAATACCAGTCCAGTGTTACTTCCCGCTGAAAGAATAGATGAAATAATTATGATTTGAGGAGTTCAGTCTCCGTCCTCAAATTCTGTCAATTCTTGGACACACCGTTCTTGAAATTTACACCACTTACAAAAGATCTTCTTAAGGCACAAAGTATTTTAATTAAGTTAAGATACTGTGTTATTGGAAGGGAGCAGCATAATATTGATAAGGTAATATATAAATACTCTGGCTACCATTGACATAGGTATTCACAAATCAGTGCATGGAAATCACAGAACAGAGGAAGGGTGATTTGTTCTAAATGGCTGCTGCAGTACATCAGCAGAAAGACCTGAGATTATATAGGAAAAAAAGAATGTGAAAAAATGGCACAAGAAATGTTCAAAGAAGGAAAAGGTGGTAAAGCCAGGGTTTTAGGAACCCTTCATAACGTGATGGCATTATATATGAGGACTTCCTAGTCTTAAAGGAAGAACTAAAATATAATCATATGGAAATAAAGTCAGAGATAGCAATATGCATTTGAAACATGATGATGAAAAATAGAGCTATCACCAGCCACAGAAGACTAATTGCTAATTGAGGAGTAAAATAGGTCTTACATGTCTAACGGTTAGTGTTAGAAAACTTCATAAAGATGAATTTTCCTGTATCTCTAATGACACATTGGTTATTCCCATACTAACTAATAAATAAAACTCCATTAGTCATCTTGTTTCTGAATAAAACCCCAAGTATGGCTGATTTTAATTACAAATCACGTTTGCTGGAATATATTATAGCTTTACAAAAATAACACGAAAGGCATTTTTTCCCAAAGTAGATAAAGTGAATGATAAGGAGCCCTCATTTAAGTTTTTCTATAATCATTTACAAAATGTAGGTTATCTGCTTCCAAAAGGATTTGACATATTTTATGACAAAACACATAACGAGACCTTAATATAGAAATAGTACCTCAAAAACCACATAGAGAGAATAAGAAAATATACCTACCCTACTTGGGCCTATAAATATATGGTAATTGAGTGCTGAGATTCCTGGAAGCCAAGACAGATTGAAATTATGATGATTTCCCATTTTATTTTAAGATCAGAGTGACCTGTCAACCCTGCTGACATAGATACTGAGCCCTATTACAAAATAATTTTGGGATGCCCAAGCATAAATATTCTTTAAGTTTCCCAGCTAATTCAGATAGACAGCAAGAACAGAGAATAGCTGACTTGTTGTAGGACAAGGCAGGAAAGGTTTATTGAACTTTTAAAAAATTACTCTGGGGGAGGCACCTGGGGGGCTCATTGGGTTAACCGTCATACTCTTGGTTTAGGCTCAGGTCATGATCTCGTGGTTTCCTGAGTTCAAGTTCTGCATTGGGCTCTGTGCTGGCAGCGTGGAGCCTGCTTGGGATTCTCTCCCCCTCCCCACCTCTCTGCCTCTCCTTCACTCATGCTATATCTGTCTTTCTCTAAATAAATAAATTAAGTAAAAATTAAAAATTACTTAAGCCCATATGGTGAAAGCACATATCTTTTTCTTTATAAGCAGCTTAAATGTAACCATAATCTGAATGTCTAATTGTTGAGCCCAAGGAAGCTGTGAAATACCCTTATCAGAAGTGGCTAAAAGATTTGACTTTATTCTGCTAAGGACTTGGTTATTTTTTGTAATTCAGGATTAGTTTAGTTTCTTTCTTTTTACAGATTTTTTTTCTTTAATGTGTATTTAGTTTTGAAGGAGAGAGAGACAAGCTACTGCTTGGTGAATAAAAACCAACTTGTGGTTCATTTAGCAACAGTGTGACTGTGGACCAGTTATGTCCATAGGCATCGCTTTCCTCATTTACTCCATAGTGCTATTGTGACAATTAAATAAGCTTTAATGGACACATATTAAGCAATCTATGAGTGTGAGGGAATATCACTATGCATTTTAAGTACAGACACTTTGGCAACTTTATCATTAAAGACGCTTTGCCTTCTTTCAATATGTTCAGGTAATGTCTGCTACCGATTACTGACTACCCCCTAGAAGTGTTTCTCTTCCTATTGATCAGTTGTTGGAGTGTGTTAGTCTCTTGCTTAGCTGTGTTTTACTTCAGGGCTCTCTGTCAGACTGGTCAAAGATAACATATGCCATCCCTAGTTAATTCATAATCTTTCCATATAAGTAGTGGTCATTAAAAAAACGGAAGTTAAACACTAAAGAGACAGAGACTGAGAGTGAGAGAGATGTCAAAACTATGCTGCTTCCCCCCAGAATAGGGGTTAACTTAATTACATAGCTTATTATTAATGTTATTTCTTAATACATAGAATGCACATAATGAGATCCAAGGGGCAGAAGCATTGATGTGTTGAACACTTTAATATGCTATAATGAAGTTTACAAACTATGGCTGCCCAAAGTGTTATCATTTTGGCACTTCTAATATGAAAATTAAGAAATCATTGAAGTAACGTGTACAGAATGGCAATGTATATGAAATGGTGGGGGAAGAAACAATCAGAGCCCCGAGGAAGCCATAAAGTTAAAAAAAAAAAAAAGAAAGCAATAAAAATATTTTATACTCACCAACTATCTTCTAACTATGAAATGTAAAAATACTGAGAAAGCCAAATTGTCTTATGAGATTATTGCCTCATAGACTTGCTTGTTTTTCTCAAAAAAAAAGAAAAAATGCCCCTTGCTTAAAAATGCCCCTTATCTGTAAGTATAAGAATTATTCATTTTTTTCCTTAAGGAAGTGGTAAATAAAGTAAGTTGTTCTTATGACACTTAATATTGAAATGATATATGACAAATATTGGAAATCTAGGTTACATTTTAAAATTACAGCTGAAAATTAAACTCTTGTCAGTATTCCCGACTACCTATCATGCTGTATAAGAGTTACTTTTGAGGCTTTACATTAGGGTCAGGTTGTGAGTGTCCTCATTTCCCTGAGGAATCATGAAATGCAAACATGCTTATTATTTATTTGATGAATTTAGTTATCTCGTTTCCTCTGAAAGCCTCAATTTTTTATACAAAGAATTCATCTTCCTAAAATGTTTTTTAATGCACAAATATGAAACAGAAAGTAAATAAGAAAAAAGGTAGCAGATAAGAGGTAATATTGACAAATATGGTAACTATAGTTTGGTACCAATTAGGATTTATTTACTTTCTCAGTGTAGATTAAGCTGTTCTTGAAAATCAAGATATTCTTTATCAGGGTTTTTTTTTTTTTTTTCCATTCTAAAATGGTGATAAACATTTATTTCTTCCAAGTTCATGGATTTCTTTAGTTCCTCTATCAGATCCCCAAAATTTGGCTTATGGGCACAATTTTGGACTCAAGTCACCATTATCATTCATAGAACACTCACTTTTCATGTAAAATCTGTTAAATATCTGAGATACAATTGGATCTTCATTGCATCTTTAAAATGGAGAGATTGTCATTTATATTTATAAAATATGAATGGTGGTTCAGAAGAATTAAGTCAGTGGCCCAAAGTTGTTCAATTTAGAGTTTGAAACCAGGAAAGAAATTATGGTATTCTGCTTTGAAAGTCCATGGGCTTCCCCAAATACAGTATCAGTTATCCGATAAGGCAGGACTGAAATATACATTTGAATTGGTTTTCCCTCACATGTATAAGGGGACAGAGATCTAAGCTCCTTCATTTTTTATTCATTTTGCTTAGTATTGGTGTTTTCACTGTATTAAAAGAATAATAAATGTAAAAATAAGGTCATAAAGACGATTTTAACATTTTTATGTTTGCTGAACACTTTCAACATAAAATATGCAACACAGTGCATTTGAGTGTTTTATAAATTAAGTCTAATTATTAGAATGACGTGCTGGTACCTTTGGATGGCTCAGTTGGTTAAGTGTCTGACTTGGCTCAGATCATGACCTACCAGTTTGTGAGTTTGAGCTCTGCACTGTCTGTGCAGAGCCTGCTTGGGATTCTCTGTCTCCCTTTCTCTCTTTCTGCCTTTCCCCCACGTTCATCTCCCCCCCGCCAAAATAAATAAACTTAAAAATAATAGAATGACATGCTAATTTTCAATGTCCTATTGGTAGGGTGATCTAGGAATGTAATATTAATGTGCACTTAACTGATGATTCTAACCCCTTTCATAAATGTGAAATCTAAACCCAAATGCTTTGCTTCTTTTTTTCTCTTAATTTTTTTCATGTTTTTTTCTATTTCTGAGAGAGAGAGAGAGAAACAGCATGAGCAAGGGAAGGTCAGAGAGAGAGGGAGATACAGAATGTGAAGCAGGCTCCAGGCTCATGAGCTAGCTGTCAACACAGAGCCCGATGCGGGGCTCGAACCCACGAACCATGAGATCACAACCTGTGCCGAAATCAGATGGTTAACCGACTGAGCCACCCAGGCGACCCCCAAATGCTTCACTACTATTTCCTCCCCACTACAGGTTCATGGTTCATTCTCTAAATTTCTTATTGTGGGCTCCGACAAATTCCCTAAAATTTAGTGGTTTAAAACTATGCTAATTTGTTACCTTATAGTTTTTGAGGTCAGAAATCTGAAATAAGTCCCTCTGGGCCAAACACAAGGGTGGTGTTTGTAGGTAACGTTTATTCTGGAGACACGAGAAGAAAATCTGCTCTCTTCTTAGCCTTTAATAGCTTCTAGAGGCCATCTGTATGACCTGGCCTGTGGCCTCTTCCTCTCTGTTCAAAGCTATCAGAGGTGAGTACAGTTCTCACGTTGCATCATTCTGATCTCCTCTGCCTTTCCTGTCTATTTTTTAAAAATCCTTGAGATTACATCGGACCCACCCAGTTAATCCAATGTAGTCTCTTTGTTTTAAGGTCAATTGATTAGCAACCTTAATTGTATCTACAACCTTAAATTCCCCTTTGCGAGTCAAGTTACCTCTTCACAGTTTCCAGAGATGAGGCTGTGAATACCATCAGGGTCCATTTTTCTGTCTACCACACATATATCTGCTGATTTTCTGCAGCATTTGACTTGCACTGAGGGATGAAAATTAGCATACATTGGGCATTGAACACATTTTTTCCTTGGATGTTACGGACACCGGTATCCTGTCTTTTGAACAAAGTGCAGATAAGTAAGATAAAACAAGGAAGCTGGTGGGAATGGCAGAGAAAATGAGTTCACTGAGGTAGCAGAAAGTTCACTTGTGTAGCAGAGTGTTCTGGCTCAAGAGTTAGGTTTCAACTCAGTTTAATAATTAAATGCTTAGGTAACACTTCAGAGCCTTACTCCATTTGTCTGCCTTGATTCCTGTTAGACATTTAAATCCTTCTAGACCAAGGGAAGTTATTTAAGGGCACAAAACTTCATTCCATAGGACAGGAAAAGTAAATGTTTTTAAATGTATATAGTTTCCTAAACAGATTCACCAGGTGCAGTTTGGATGAAGTGTCTAAGATAGAAAAGGAAAAAGGAGACAAAAATTCCAAAGCATCTGTTTGAGTGCATCTTAAAATGCACATTTCATTTTTATTCACTTCAGTACGGGAGAATTGAGTTGGGCGCTCATGAGGCAGGCTTCTATCTGTACGTCTAAGCTTCTGTGTATATTAGGAGGTGGCTTCTGAAGGCTATTTTCCCTCTTTGTTATTGTTGTCTATTTGTTCATTTATGGTGTTTTAGTAGCTGGAAACTTGGGCGGTTTTCCTGTGGTTCTTCAACATTGCACCCTTGAACTGCTACAGACTAACTCCTACTGGGTAGTATAAGACATAGGTTTATCGACCTCATTCAGCTGCTTCTGGAGCTCCATGGGTGTGTTGAGTAGTCATGCAAAGCAACTGAGCGGCATGCGAACTGAGCTTTTGATGCTTATCACAATAGCAAAAGAAAAGAACACGAAAAAGGAAAAGAAACCTTTGCTTGAGTTCTGAGTGCTTTTGTGTGATTAATCTACACTTGCCCAACTGAGCTTAATGCCTGGATTTGCCGCATGTAGATTTTTCGGCACAGTGGTGGGCACAAAGCAAGTATTTAAGAAGTCTTTGTTGGATTGAATGTCTTTGTGAAGATAGTATTTTTCTCATTAGTTGCTTGTCAATATTCTCTTTTCCTAACTAGGACTCCCCCTGCCTTCCTGCTTCTCTGTGAGTGTAAACATAGAAACTTACAAGAGACTGAGTAGGGTCTCAAATGAAGTAGGAGGTGCAATCTAATCATGGCCCAGCATGCTTTTGCCGTTCTGTTTCATGCCAAACTCTGCTATTTGCATCACACATTTGAGAAATGAGTGAGAGCTCACAGTCTATAGCACACAGTAGGAACTCAACATTTTTATGTGGTTCAGTGAAAAAAGAATACAAAAGAGGCGATTTCAAAGGATAGGGAGGTGATAGGCAAACATATTCCATTTGCTGACATCTCAGATGAATGTCTTTACTTTTTCACGAAAAATGGTAAGCCTGAGGGAACCTTACCATTTTTGTAACTTTTCATTAAGGTAATTGACTAAGATGTTTGATTATCATGCATATTTTTGTTCATGATCTTGATTTGATGACTAAATGCATTCCAAGATGCAGTGTTCTAAGGGATTTCTTAATGGGTGAGCAAAGTTTACCTTAAAATTGCTGGTTTCAACTGATTTATTCACTGATCCAACACACCTAGCTTCTACAGTTTCAAAGAATTAATGAACTGGAAAAGATATTAAATATCATCCGCTAAAACTTCTTCATTTCAAGGTCAAACATACAAAAGCTGAAAGATTAGTCTTTTCCCCATATTTCATACTTGCTACCAGAGACAGTACTTGAATCCAGTTCTCTTGATTCACCAGTTCAGAGTTATTTCCGTAAAGGACAAGAAATATCAAACAAAACATATCAATAAATGACAATTGAATATAAACTACTTTCAAGGCAGTGTCATTGAAACAGAGATATAATGGATAAACATTGCTGATGGGGAATTTACACAGTACTTGGAAAGTCCATGACAATGTTTAAAAATGTTAATACAACAAAAATTGTACTTTTTGCATTTAATTTTTTTACATTTTTATATCATTGCAAAAATTTAAAAATAACATTTCACAGAATGCAAAAATTATATGAAATTCAAATTACGATTTCCATAAATAAAGTATCATTGGAACATGGCCATATTCATTCATTTATGTATCTTCAGTGGCTTTTTTTTACACTACCACAGCAGCGTTGAGTAGTGGTGGCAGAGACCTGTGACCTACAAAGCCTAAACTATTTACTTTCTGGCTCCTAACGGAAAAAGTTTGCTAATCTGGGACTAGGTGTCAATGGACAGTAAATAGAGAAAAAGATAGATCAGTCAGTAAACAGGGCAAATAGTAAATAGAGCAAAAGGTAGATCAAACAATTGTGCCCACAATGTAGAGGGCCCACCATTTGTGTTTGAGAGCATAATATATATTTTAACAGTTTTAGGGGAAAAAAATGTTTGCATGCATTTACTAAGAAATTTAGGCTTTGGCTATTCTGTTTCCTGACATTTTTCATGGGGGGGGAGAGAAGAAGACTCTTTTGTATTTTTAGACTACAGCAGTTCTTGCAGTAAATCCTGAAATTCATTACCTCTTTTTTTTTCTCATTTGCAAAATCAGAATATAATATGACCCATGTAGGGATGAAATGAGAAGTGATAACATTTGCACTTTTCCACCACTTTTCCAGTACGTAGCGGCTACTATTTTAATATTGATATTTCTGTTCTTTTGCAATATTAAGTAGTTTATTATCTACTGGACTAAGAACTATAAAGTATCAACTGCATCCTCAATCTGTATAGGACAAACATAAACAACAATGTCAAATATATAATTGCATGCAAGTCAAAAGAAATGAATACTATTTTACTTCTTCCCCAATGAGTGTTTTAATTACCTAGTCCAAATGTTTCAACATGTTACTTTTTAATATCCTTTCATCTGCTATTGACTTGAAAGAAAGAAAAACTGTTTGAAGTACGGAAAAATGTTGAGATGTGAGGAAGAGAAGATGCCCCTAAAAAGTTTAAAAGACCTGATTAAAGTTCGTTTGAAGGTCCTGCCAGACATATTCCATCTAAGGCACTATGGAATCCTAGATATGTTTGTGCAGTAACCATTGACGTCAGTTGAAAAATGTTTGTAGATTATCAAGTACCTGTGTCTTTGCAAGAAAGATCTCACAGGCTCAGATAGATCCTCTTTAAAAATAAAATGTAGTGTTCCTTATGAATGCTGCAATGTTCTGCTCCATGACTGTTTTAATGCTTTATAACTGACAAAGAGAGTCATTAGAAGTCTGTTTGATGGACGTAACTAAGTGAATTGGAAAAAATAAAAAAGCCTTTTCAGCCCATTCAGAAATAATTGATGTGACTGAGACAGCTGTATGTGAGTTCCAGATAAGAAGACGATTTATGAAGAAACTACTGAAGCTAAAAAGGAAGGTGCAGATTTAAAGTTCTCAATAAAGTTGTCTGTAAGACGCAGAGCAGTATTCAATAAGGAAAGGGATTTAACCTGAAGTTCTTTCCACTGCATCCCTAGGGTCCTATCCTCTAGCAAACAAAATCCCCATAAACATGGTGTCAATAGGTTATAAGACGTGGACTCCGACAGGGAAAGTTCCTGCACTCTTCCCCAATGTTATGTTTTCTCTTTTACTGGAAGTAGTTTGTGTGGCAGGATATTTCTGAAATTCACCTCAGTTGTTTACCATTTTCTAAACTGGCTGCTGTCTATCAAAGGAAACAAGTTTTTATTTTGCAGGTGTAACTTAGAAGATTTTGCTAATGTAGGTAGAAGACAAATTCCTTTAAGTATGTCTGATTATGGGCCATAAAATATGCTTTTATGGTATGATAGTCACTTTTTAAATCAATCAACAATTAAGAATGAATAATAAATATCCATCTATTTGTAAATATGCGTGTGGCCTCTATTGCTTTTCTTAGAACTATCGATGGACGTCTTCATGACTTTTTTAATGGGTAGTCCCTAGTGATGTCATATATATTTGACAGTGATTGATTTCTGAAACTAAAACAGCATATTCATTTCAAAATTAATCTTTTCAATCTTTCAAGTTACAAGTACTATGTTATTATGCCAATACTTTTAAAAAGGGAGTGGTTTATGACTATCTAAAATAAAAAAAATAATGAATCTGCAAGATAAAATAGAAATTGAGGCGGTTATCATACTTTTAGTAAAAGTCGACATCAGCTTTCTAGAGAGTAAAAAAAACAAAACAAAAAAAACCCTTCTTTTTAGAAAATTGCTTCAATCCTCTTATGAATGTGAAATGTATTGACTTGACCTCCTTTGAACCCTCTGAATAAGAGTTGGGTGAAATCTGGTCCCAGTTCATATTTGAAGTACAAATTGTGGTAACTTCCGTGTGACCTGCAAATCTGTTATACTGCCTAGATTTAGATTTACTGTTTGGCAGTATGTATTATCAATTATAGAGATGCAATTTTAGAAAAAAGAATAATGAATCAAATGTCCACCGCATTTCCTCTTCATGAATGCTTTACCGCTCATTGACATAATGTCATTAGAACACAAGCTTTATTTCTGTAATCAAAATAGAGTCTAGAGGTGCTTGGGTGGCTCATCATTGAGCATCTGACTATTGATTGACGATCATCATGCTCTCATGGCTGTGAGATTGAGCCCTGCATTGGGCTCTGTGCTGGGTGTGGATCCTGCATGGGGTTCTCTCTCTCTTTATGCTCCTATCCTTCTTAAGTTCACTTTTTCTCTCTCGCAGAGGAAGGAAGGAAGGAAGGAAGGAAGGAAGGAAGGAAGGAAGGAAGGAAAGATAAGGACGTAGTCTAACTCCCTTCCTCATCAAGCAGGTTATCTTTCTTCTAATCCCAAGTTTGCTGATTTATCAGTTTTAGCATCTGTTCACATTTTCCAGAAAAAATGGAGTATCAAAAACATTAAAGAGCAAATGCATTTATTGAATACATTACACTGTGTACCCCACAGTACCAAATTTAAATCCTTATAGTCTGTGTTTGCCCTTTCTAGTCTGTGAGATTAATCTTATATGGACATGTTTACTGCATTCACACATCTCTTACCCAGGGACTCATGAGCATTTCCAAAAAATAGCGGAGGGAAGAAAAAGGCAGCCATCTTGGGTCCCCCACAGCATGCATATAGAAGGTAGAAGACCTCTCCATTACGTTTCTGCCCATTTCCTATGGGACCTCTAGATTTTCAGGAAACGAAGTGAAGAAAATTATATAAAGAATGGAGAATGCTTATTCTAAGTCTATAGGACTTTAAAGCAATGTCAACTCTGATGCATTTCCATCAGATGGAGCCTAGGATACTGAAGATACATCCAGTGCCTTAGGGACTGCACACTATCTGCAGTTACCTCTGAATGTATTTGTAACAACCTCTAAAATATCTGAAAAATCCTTATGGCAGGATGTGTCTTCAAGTGAAATTCTTCTCTGTGTCATAATTGGGGGGGAAATTAGCTGATAAATGACATTCTGAAATAAGTGACCGCAGAGAAATTCATGTCCAACAGATGATTAGATTCAAACACCTTTTGAAAAAATGGCATCATTGTATGCACATATTTATTTTACAAATAACTTGCATTTTGAACAATAAAAGCACTGCATTAACAGATTTAGGTTTAAAATTCCATATGCGTTTTTAAAATTCTATTTAGAAACTTTGAGAATTCCTGAACCAGTTTAATGTTAAAACAACAACAATAGCAACAAAACAAAACAAAAATAAACAGACAAGAAAAGGAAAAAACATAACCATAAAACATAATAAAAGATATCACTCTAGGTATATAGCTTTGGCCTGAGGTATGATACCTTTTATAGTATATATCTTTGAGGGAGCTTAAGGCTTTTTTTTTTTTTTTTAATAAACCATCTCATTATTTCTCAGAGAATTTAAGTTAGTAGGGGCCAAGTATTATTTTCTCCATTTTAGACCCTGGGCCTGAGGCAAGAAAAGTGAAAGGTAAGCTAACTTGACTGAGGACAATAGTGAAACTACAGGGTTGTTTGAAATAAAATCCTTTCTTTTTTCTGTCATTTTTAATATGCCATTTTTTTCTCATTATGCACACACACACCATACATCCTATTCTTCATGCTATTCCTGATGTTTTATTGTTTATCTTGCCTTTATAATTTTATTTTTAATTTAATTTCTCTCTTAATTCTTAGTTTACTTATTTCTCTGTTTTCATTCATTCCTATTGCACCTTATGTTATGAGGCTTTTTGCTGTGCCCTTCAAAAGACCTTAAAGCTGATGCTTTCAGTAAAAATGAAGAAATATTAAAATATGCATAAATGAATAAAACCCTTTACACAAACTTTTTTTGTTTAACTGTAATCCTCATGTCCTATTTTAAAAATTAGTAACCTATCTCTACTTTCTCAATTTCTCCATATATTTACAGATTGATCTTTTATTTCCTTTGGTCTAATCTCACAAAGTTATTCTCCAGAGTTTGGAGATTTTTAAGGTAACCGTGACCTATGGATGAATCCAGTGGGCATATGGTAGTCATAATTCTTCTCCATGTCTCTGATGCCTTGATCATATAGGATTTTCTTTTGTTCCAAAAGTGATCTGCCTCCAAGACTTCTAAGTTTCAAAAGAGATATGGTTTTCTTATCCACCATCTTTTTTTTTTCCTGCTGGCCCAAATATAAAATCTATATTTGATCTTCAAATATATGTTATGTATCAAAATTCTTTTAGAAGTCTCAACTCACGAACTCTTCTTTTGCAATACCTGCTCTAAATCCTAAGCAAGTTTCATGGCATATTTTTGTATCTCAGTTTTAGTGGAAACCTAATCATATTATATTTGATCCATTTTTGTATATACACCTATATGATTCTGAGGTTTTTTTAATTTGTGAAACCAATGTTGGGACATCCTTGAAGCCCTGAGAGATAATGAATACAAAGCAAATGTAGGTAGAGTGAAACAATGACTAAATCCAAGCATCCAGACATTATAATGGTCTTGCTGTCCATTGCCATTGCTGTTTCTCCATTGTTCACATTTTCTTGGCATAATTCTCTGCCTTCAACATTACTTCTTCCTACTCCTTCGTGCAAAATGGTCAAAACATATCTTTAATCTCACTTAATCAGTTAGATCAGTCATTTGCCTCCAGAAAACCTTTGTTTACCACTCCCTCTTGTGTGTAATTGTCAGGCATTTTCCACTCACAATTTTTGGAATACTTTTCTTGTAGACCTTTTTCTTGCATTATTTATTTAATTTTCGAACACATCTTCACAAATTCAATGTGCTATCAAGGCTGACATTTTTTTCTCCCCCTCTTGTGGTTTTTCCTTTTTTAGAAAGACCAGCTTGTCTTTGCAAGACAAGAAATCATTTATTACCCTGGACAGAAAAACACAAAGCTCAAACACTTCAGGTCACTAGATGTCTTCACGTCCATACTTTTGCATCTCAGGATGGACCCATGGTTCTACTCACTCTCCATAAAAACTCTATTGAAGAATACTTAAAGAAACACCTGGCTTCCTGGGGCAGTTTGTCCTTTTGACTGCCTTCAGTTGAAGGGTTTCTCCTTCTTCTCTGTCCCTCTTCATTACCCAGAAGGACTTTACAAACTACTGATATCCATTCTCACTCTGAACGCTGATTCACTGGGTTTGAGTTGAAGCCCGGTACTGGCTTTGTGTTTTTTGACAAGTTCTCTGGGCCATTCTAAGGCACGCCTAGGGTAAAGCATCCCCACTGAAACCACTCTACTTCAGAGTATCAATAATTAACGAAGTGATGGTTACATATATAATGCAAATTAATTCTCTCTGTCATGCCACACAGTCAACACCGTGCTTTACATTTTTTTATTGAGTTGGCATTTCTAGAATCTATAAAAAAATGTGAATTCTTCATCTTAACATCTGCTATAAAACTTATCTTCTCAATAGACCCAAACTGATAATGAATGATTGTATGTAAATAGTTGTCTTTCTGCCCATCTATTTGTCTCTCTATTTCTATCTACTATCTATCTACTATCCACTATCGATCTATCAATCATCTATCTATCATCTATCTATCCATCTAATCTGTATGTCTAATTTACCATTGGAATAAAACCTTAACCACTGCATTAATGGGTTTTCCCTCAGAGTTTAGGATTTTGCACTAATTTGTTCACATAGCGAACTTAACTACTTTGCCATAAGAATTTTGTTTTCAAAAAGTTATTGAAACAGAGCTTGAAATAGTAATATAACACTGATATTGTTTGAATTGTTGAATTGTGATGGAATATTTTTAAATGTGTTTAAAAATGGATGGAGGCACCTGGGTGGCTCAGTAGGTTAAGCTTCAACTTTGGCTGAAGTCATGATCTCATGGTTCATGATTTTGAGCCCTGTGTCAAGCTCTGTGCTGACAGCTCAAAGCCTACTGTAGCCTGCTTTGGATTCTGTGTCTCCCTCTCTCACTGCCTTTCCTCCACTTGTGAACTCTCTCTTTTTCTGTCTCTCTCTCAAAAATAAATAAACATTAAAATATGATAGATGGGATTTTTAAAAAATCCATTGTGTGATATTCTGTATTTTGGATTTTTATTGCCAATTACTTTTGTTTCATCCATTAGGTATTTTGTTGTTGTTTTTTTATTTTTTTTTAGTTTTTTATACAACAAAGAACTATTCATGAATTTAGACATTTGTTATTATATAAATAGATCTTAGTATTTTAAATTTAAAACATCTTTCCTTTCATCATTAAATTTAATACGTAATCTAAAATAATTCATGGAAATTAAAATACTCACAGGATACACAGATTTATAGAAGGTGTTATACTGTGCACAATAGAAAAATAATTATCTCATTTTTGACATTTTTCATTACAAACATAACCTATCACCACTGTGTTGTCCTATTCCTACTTTAATGGAATCAGCATTTAATTACAGATTCTTTTTAAAATTTTTTTATGTTTTTTTCTTTTAATTTCTGAGAGAGAAAGAGAGATTGAGCGCGAGCAGGGGAGGGTCAGAGAGAGAGGGAGACACAGAATCTGAAACAGGCTCCAGGCTCTGAGCTAGCTGACAGCACAGAGCCTGACGCGGGGCTCGAATCCACGAACCGCGAGATCATGACCTGAGCCGAAGCCGGACGCTTAACCAACTGAGCCACCCAGGCACCCCTAATTACAGATTCTGAGTTTACTACCATCACATAAACCTCACCATCTTTTCTATTTTTATATCTAAATGGAATAACATTTCTCATAATTTATTACATAGTTTCCTTTGTCAATGTATTAGTCTGTATTAGTGTTTCTGTATTCATGTTGATCTTTCTTGGCTTAATGAAGATTGTTCCTAAAAGACTTGAGAATCACTAAAATAGAATCAAAAGCAACATTTGACACTCCTTTCTGTGTGCATGCGTGCATGTGTGTGAGTGTGTGTGTGCCCCATTGCTATGACTTGAAGTGATGTGTCTGAATGACCATTAGTATTCTTTCCTAAATTCAACATTGTCATTTAGAGCTTATTTTTCAATAGTGTTCACTGAATATTTTCTTTGGGCAGAACAGTGAGGTTTTAGGAAACTGTGAGTGGCCTTGCTTCTGAGATGAGACTGAAGAAATCCAGATAATTTGCAGTCAACTGGGAATGATAAATAGAAAAAATAATTTAAAAATATGTGCACATGAGATACAACATAGTAAATACAAATTGGTTCTATATTTACTTAAATGTGTGTTAAAACATCACAATCGTACTCTTGTGAAGAAATAGAATTATTCATGAAATAAGAGTAATGTGTCTAGAGTTTATTGCCAGTAACTTTTGGGCCATGATGTATATACTGTTTGCACTAGAAATATTTCATAATTGTTTTAAAATACTTTAGTTCCAATTCAGTGAAACATTATAAAGAGGAAAAATGTTTTCCCTTCATAATAAGATTCAGTGGTTCTAAAAGTTTGATTTTTAATTAATATGAATAATAGAATTTTATAAAGTACAAATAAGTACTTGGAGGGCAAGATGCTGGGTTAGAAATACTAATAATGGACAATATTACTGGCCAGTGTTTTGAGATAAAATAAAGGGGAGATTTGTGGAAGTACGTATTTATATTTAGTGAACTCAGTTTCAATAAATTTGTAGGAAATACTGTAACTCTTCTTAGATTTCTCTTTAATAACCTACATGTGTAGCTTGGTCCCTGTCATGGCTAGTGATTTGTACCATTAGAATTCAAGCTATAAAAGTGCATTAAAGGTTTTTTTTGTTTTTTTTTTTTTACCTTTCTCACTATTTTCTGGCAACATTTTTATGTATAAACCTTATATTAAAAAGAACCAGTCTGAGTTGTAGGTTTAATAATTACATTTATTCCATTTTCAAGTCATACACAAGTTTTTAATGGCTACAACTATTGCCAAGAATAATCTCATACAGATATTACAGAACCTTTCTTTATTGTTTTTCTTTGTTTCCCTGACTGTTATGTACAGAACCCTATCAATGCATGGCATTAGTTTGTTCCCTTAATGAGCCTAATTTCTTTTTGTTTTATTTGGTAGTTACAATAAACTGTAAATTCCATACATAGTAAATCTTCAGTGCAGCCAACTTCAGTGTCAGAGTCGATGGTGGGATCCAACTGGATAAAAATTTACAATGCTTTAAAATTACAATTTAAAAGCTGTACATGACGTAACTTTTGTTGAACAAACTATAAACAGTCACAGTAACACATACAATTAAGCTTTGGGTTTATTTTCTATTCCGTGGTTAAAGAAACTAAAAAAATGAATTCCTACGATGATTAGTTCAATATGTAGTGCCTTCCCAAATCAGTGACGCTTGTTAACAGAGTCTATATGTGAAAAGCATATTTGAAGTGAAGACTACAGAACAGAAAAAGGTTGAATACGTGGTGCTAACATAGAGTCAAATGTGTATTTTAGTGAAATTGCTGTTTTCTTATCTCTGTTTCAGAAACGGAATTTCCAGGTTTTTTTTTTTTCCATTTTATTATGGAAATTCTAATCACTGCCTCAGATAATACAGTTAACCAAATAGATGTGAACATCTCTAACCATTTTGTATTGAATGAGTCGCCAGTAGTCCTTGATATATGTGATTTATGTGTTTTGTAATAAGATCATTTCCAATCTGATACTTTGGTGACATTCAGAATCTTTTCTTTTGCAGCCGTTTCGTAGAGTGACGTTTTCTGTTGTGAGTCAGCCTCAGGACCCACATCAGGGGTCACTGCAGAGTTGCTATGACAGCGGGCTGGAGGAGTCAGAGACACCAAGCAGTAAGAGTTCATCAGGGCCAAGGCTGGGTGCCCTTCCACTCCCAGAGGACAGCTACGAAAGGACCACGCCGGATGGCAGTGTTGGTGAGGCAGAGCATATGGAAAATGGTAGGGGCAAACACAGCATCCACACACATAATCACGCTAGTGAGCCATGAAACGTAGACTCGCGAGGCTCAGTCTAAATCCAAAATAAAATAGCTGACACTAAAACTATTGTACCTAAAAAAAATAAATAAATATTTGCTAAAGTCCAGAAATACCCAATAAAGAAACATAACTGTATAGATAAAATTCACCAAACTTGCACCATCATTTTAAAACAGGCTGTCAGAAGTAAACACATTTACAAATAAATCAGAGTAGCACCTTCTATGAAAAAAAACCCTAAATTAATTCATAATACCTAAACAATAGCAGCTGAAAAAGGTCTTGTGTTATTGTTTTCTTCTATTCATTTTTGTCATGCAACTATTTCTTCAACTGCAATCGTCCAGCCTCAGTGAAAGGAAATGAAAATAAACACGCTTTGCTCAATTCTTTCTTTTCTGAGGTATTTAGGAAAGCATTTTGGAACTTCTCATTTTGAGTGATGCTGAAATGGAGTCAAACAAGGAAAACAATGTTATCTTATTCTCAAAAAATAGATTGTAAATACTATTAGAACTCCCCTGTCTTTTAATTGTAAGATTTTCTTTTTTTTTTCTCATTTTTGTGCAAGGGAAAGAGAAGAAAGCAAATTTTAGGACTCCGTATTCTTACCCTTTTGTGAGATGATTCTCATAATGAACGCAGTTGGCCTTCTCAACAATTTCTTTATGTTATAAAGTTAGGTTGCAGATAGTTCTTATAAACCTTTCACATTTGTTTATGTTTCCCAAAATAAGTAGGTGATTTATTTTTTGGACTTCAGGCTATGAGTAAATGTTTTAGGAATAGGTTTGTGCCAAATAATGAAACAGTAAAGTTCATACTAATTTTATGATTATTTCAAACATAAAAAGAGATTTGGTTATACGTAGGGGAAGGAAGAGAGATCGCACACATTTTATCTCTGATGAACACTGGAAATGGATTTGCCTTTCGCCATCCCATCCCCAAAGTGAAATAAGACGTTCTAA
Organism: Crocuta crocuta; assembly: GCF_008692635.1. Lineage (NCBI taxonomy): Eukaryota > Metazoa > Chordata > Mammalia > Carnivora > Hyaenidae > Crocuta > Crocuta crocuta. The sequence goes on from NW_027527999.1 coordinate 625,810, forward strand.
GTTCTGTTATATACTGGTTTCTTTAGTGATGGTATGCAAATAGAGCATGTTAATGCAGGGAAGTCTGATTTTTTTCTGGAAGTTTACCTATGAATATTAAAATCCAACCTTAGAGAGTAATAGATGATAAATGAGCCCAAGTGAAATTATGGCTAAACTAAATCATGTTAAACAATTATTTTTCTATGTTGTTATCTGGGTGAGAAGATATGATATTAGGATCTGCTGATTGATATCCCTCTTGATGAACCATCAGAGTTATATGGCATTTTTGCCTTATGGCTATAAAGGCATGCTTATCTGTGTGTATGGTGGTGTATGCTTATGTGGATGGGAGTTTGATGTGGTTTTTAAGAATTAACTTTTTTTAGTATCATTTTAAATGACTATAAAATTCTGGCATAAATTGCACTGCTGATGAATATATATTTCTAAGGCAAATATGTTTGAAATGCTTTGAACAAAAGTAAAAGCTACGTTAAGATGCTATAGTAATATTATACATACACATACCTAAGAAGGCAGGATTGCTTTAATTTAAGGACATTCCTCCTATATCTGTGATTAGTTTTTGATGTTACAATTTTATTTGTGTTTGAAAAAAGATTTATCTCGCTCTAAACAATACATGTATAATTAAGTCTTTATTTTTGGATGTCAGCTATATTAACAGAAAGGAATTTGTCTCATTGGCATTATAATCACATTTTAATGTTATTTTTATGTTTTTTGAGTTTAAGGGGGTTTGACCTTTAAAATAAGAAAGAAATGATGAGTAAACAATTATGTATGACAAACACATTATCGGTTACTTTTGAGGAAACATACATGTCATGGAAAACTTAACAGGTGAGCGTGTTAAGAAATCAGAAAGTTTACTGACGAGCATTCCCCAAATAAGGTGCTTAGTTATTTTTTATAACCATGTTTTCAGTCTTGTCAACAGCAAAGACTATCATAATATAACTGATTTTTCTGATTTTGTGTGTAACTGACACTTGAAATTCAGTTTTATATAATCATTTGTCATCCACTAGCCATGATTCATGGTAGCCCTGATCTATAGGTAATGACAGGAGATATGATTCACTTTGGGTGATCCAAATGTAGCAGTTGGCATTTGAATAAGTTTTGTTGGGTCCAAGTTTTCAGACTGCTATCTAGTCATAAAGTACAATTGTATTGCTTGAACTCTGGTAATTTCATCTTCAATACTAATGGATCATTCTGACATAAATAGAATTGGAATTGAAACCTGTCAAGTATTCATTTGTCACCTTTAGTTGGAATCCAGGTAATCTGCAGCATTTTGCTTGGTTGGGTTTTAATCAGGATTTGTATTGGATTTTCCATGAAAATACCATTTTGGATGCTGTCCTAGTTCCGAATTATTATTACCTCAAATATTTTCCTTGAATTTTAACCTATGTGAAGTAATGTAGTTAAAACTGACTTTTGGATTAACTTTCATTGTAAAGGTTAGAAGATCATTTTCCACTGTAAAAACAATATTCCAATGTCATGATGGGACCTGGGTATACGTTAGAAAAACTAATGATAAAAATAGTTACCACAGATGCTGTATAAGGAAATAACTAAAAGTCACTAAAATAACTAAAAGGAAATTTTAAGTAGACGGGCAGTGAAATGCAGTTATGTTTTACAAAAGCTTTTATTTATTTTCTATACTTTAGCATAATAAACACAATTTTATAAAGAGGGCCTGTGGATTAATAGGTTTTAAAATAAGCTTTATCCTATATTCCAACCCACCTTACTGCCAAATGATGAATGAGGTTTTATTCTCCCATTAGCTTAGGAAAAAGAATACACTGTAAGAATAAACATAATTTCGTGAAACTTGAATCTAATAATTAGACTGAGTCCCACCATTTTAATAATTTCAGGCCCAAGGTACTTACATCCATGGGTCTCTGCAAAGCAGTAATGAAAATGATATCATTAAAAAGTATTTTAAGGATTTTTTATTAATTATATATTAACTTATGAAAAAATAACTAATGTATTTTTCTTTGCTCTTTATTATTATCAATATTATGATTATTTCATGTTGATCCTTTGATAAGACTGGGGAAATTGGTTATTTATTATTTCAATGAAACATACCTGATGGGATAAAGTATTTTAGAATAGGGAGCTCATGATAGTAAGTTTAGTAATGTTAAATGTTAAAATAATTGGAAACTTGCTGCAATGAATTCATAATTCAAGTGATAACCAAATACTAAGCTCAAAACCATCATCACATTAAGAGCATAAATTGACTGTGGAAGAGCTCGCCCTTATCTTCGTTGGGCAGTTGTCTTCAGAGTAGTATTTAACCTTTTCTTTAGCTCTATTGTCAGTGTTTATCTTGACTTTTGACTTAATGCCATAGTCACTATATTCTTCTCAGTCACCCCTGAATCGCATTTGCAAGTTAACTTGACTTTGTTATGTATCATGTAACCATATATGGTGTTCAACAACTCAAATATAAGAAACACCCCATTTGACCTCCAATCCCAATATTTCCATTATGATTGGGTAGGTCACAAACACCTTCTGGATCTGCTTCCAATCATCTGTAAGGCAGTTAACAAAATTAAGTCTAAAATCTTACTCAGATGCAACAATCTGTGATTTTCTCCTTCTATTCCATTTTTCTTACATGTTTTACTCTCCAAGTCAGAAAAAGAACTTGGGTCTCTTAGTGAGATGGCAAATGCACTTGAAAATTTGTGTTAATGTGAGCAGGGCAGAATTCTAGGGCCTTCCTTGCAACCCAGAAAACATTTTAATAGTAGTAATGCATGTATGAGATAAAGAATCAACTCAGTGAAATTGTGTGATTTCTGGCTAGGTGACTAGAAAGGTTGGCACCCAGCAGGCCAACGTGGGAGACAGTTTTAGAACCTCGCCTCCCTCAGATCACACCATGCTAGAGCCATCTGTAGATTTGATCTTGTCCTGGGTGTAATGCCCTTCAAAATCATTAATCATAATTAAGTGGTCTCACAATAGAATAATCACATTTACTTTCTTGCTTGACAATATGCTTTGCTCAGAGTAAGAATGAACAAAGGGTAGAAAACAGTATATATTTTCCTCTAGGTAAACCTCCAAATAGTATAACATAGAAATAAATTAAAATTGGAAAATAGCAATTGATCTATAAGGCAGACTTTAAAAACTTAAATAGTGTAAAAAATTTGACCACACTAAATGCCTAGCTTTATTTTATGCCTCTTGATGTTCTCAGATTTTTAAAAGATCATTTTGATTTTTATACACTAATATTTTTGAGCACCCCCCTCCTTCAAAACTCTTACATTTTCAGAACTATGTGTTAGGCTCAATCATTGTTTTATTCATTCCCCTCATTCCACATGTTTTTGATAGTGCTTAGAATACATTGTTTTTGATAGCTAAAGCATGGTACAGCTCATCATGAAGTCATTTTGAATATGCCATGTGCTTTTCACTTTGCTTTCAGAAATAAGATGGTATATGTGAAATATCAATTGGAAATGAAGTACCATTTTTATATGAACAAGAGTAATGAGGACGGAGACTAACTTCACCACTTAGTGTGGGATAAAGAGCTGTCTCTCTACTCTTCTCCCACCCACCCAATTTTCAATTCACCTTCCCAGTGGGGGTCACAGTTAAGGTACCCCATCTAGTCACTGTTGGTTTGTACTGTTTTCATGTAGATTAAATTTAGTAGCAAATCTGTGTCTCCCATTTTGCCAGAGATATACAAATACTTGTTAATAGCAGAAGCATAATATCTCAAAACAAATGCCTGGCTTGCTTTTTTTTTTTTTTTTTTTTGGCAGGAAGACACTTATATACCCTGGAAAGGATGCATTTCCATGTTGTGTTTTTCAGCATGGCACTCTTGTTGCCAGAACAGGATTGCATTTTCTACTTTTGTAGCCATCTGTGAATGGCTTTGTGCTTGCCGAGTATCCCCAAGTCCATCGTGCCCCCACTTCTGTAGGGCGTTACTCACTTCTGCTTCTTCCTGGTGATTAGAGACAGCAAGTAATTACAGAGGTTGTCTCCAATCAAGACGTGTGCTGCTGAAGCTTTCCAGTAAATGAGCAGCACGATATAAAAAAATCCAAAGAAGATACTGTCCTAGAGAAGAAGCAATGTTGTGGGTAGAATATAGTAGTTTAAAAAATAAGCTTTGCAATCTGATGACATCGGTTTAAATTCTGGTTTTTCCTTGTAGTAGCAGTGCAGTATTCTGACCTTTCTTAGTCCTGATTCCTTCAATTATAAATCACACTATTGTGGGAGAAATTAAATGAGGTAATAGCATCTAATAATTTATAATTAAATAATGAGTAACAATAATTTCACCATATTAATTGGTTTTAGAATTATTCACTATTATTCAAATAGTAATGAGAAGTTATTTTGATTATTGACTTTAGGTAGATTTGACATAACACAATAGCTTAATCATGAAAGCGTCATAAAAATGTTTAGTCTCACGAAGATAGCATTCTAAAATTATCAGTAAGAATCATATTCTCACCTTGAATACCTTTTAGTCAATTTCTTATTTTTGTGGGAGATCAAGAAGTAACACCCAGGAGCAGATATGTTTAAATATATCAAGGATCTGAAACGAAAGGAAGGGGGAAGTTTCTATCCTGTGGCATCAAATCAACCCCACTCTCTGTGCTCTTCCTCATTCAAGGTGGGGATATGTTATCATCACTTCCTATAATCCTTTCTCACTTAAAATGTTTTTACATTTATATTCAGTCCCTGTTGAATGCATATTCTTCAGGTGTGTATTTCCCTTTGAACTGCTCTAAAATATTCACACTGACAAGGAAAACAAGCTGAAAAAGTGTCCAATTAGTATGCTTACCGGACTCTCAGCCTTTTCTTTTTTAATCTCAGTGTTAATAATTAACACTGATAAAAAGTGTGGCCATATTACCCTTTTTATTCTAATTCAGTCCTTTAAAACTGGATCACTTTGCTGAGCTCTTATGACATTTGAGGACGGAATGAGCTCTCGTCAAATCTCAAAGTGACTTTAGAGGTCAGTTAGTGTCATTGCTGCCTTCAGACTCTCAAATCATTTGCTTATCTGAATTCCAGCACACTTGTTAGACAATGCAGTCTATGTGTAGCTCCTTAGTTAGGGTATTATCTCCATATTTTTGCATCCTTTTTTTGCAGATAGTCTTTATGTACTTCTGTTCCTTCTCTGATTTTTTTCCTAGAGATATATATAAAAAATTTTGATGTTGCTGAAATAGGAGAACACTCTTAAGCATCTTTTATGTGACAAAAAAACTGTAGAACTTGTCTATAAAGTGTAGTTAGCACTCAACCTCAGAGGTTACTCCACTTATTGAGAAACTGTTTCACTTCAATATTCCTCTTTGAAGCTAAAACACCCTCTGTTGTTATCTCTTCTATTGCAGATATTTTTTTTTATAAGAAAAGCATTATCTTTTTAAGTAAAGCAAAGCAGAATAATATTATCCCTGTCTCTTGTTTAATGAGGTAATTATACACTGACAAATCTGTGGCTCTTCATTTGGTTCAACAAACATGTACTGAAAATAAAATATGACCAAGACTTTCTGAGGAAGTTGAAGTGAATGAGAAAGAATCTCTAACTTGATGGTACAAGTCCCTGTGTTGGGGCGATACAACCCTGATTTCAATAATGTCCCTAATATGAGAGAAGGAAACTCATTAGAGGAGGGCAGAGCAGTGACGGTGGGAGAAGGGGGAGGAAAAGTAGATGGATGAAATGATTTCAAATGCACTCACTGGAATTTTTTACATTATAAATAACTTCTGGGGCTGGGAGAAGGCCTTAAAATTTTATTTGCATTGTACCCTCCCTTTCTCCCCACCCATTTTCTACATCACTTAAAAATAATTATTAAATTGGAGGCATCCAGGTGGCTTAGTTGGTTGAGCGCCGACTTCGGCTTAGGTCATTATCTTACAGTTTGTGGGTTCCAGCCCTGCGTTGGGCTCTGTGCTGACAAGCTTGGAGCCTGGAGCCTGCTTCGGATTCTGTTTCTCCCTCTCTCTGCTCCTCCTCCACTCATGCTCTCTCTCTCTCTCGCTCAAAAATAATAAACATTAAAAAATTTTTTTAAATAATTATTAAATTGGCTTGGAGGCTTTGTGTTATACCAAATAAAGTCAAATTATTTGTTTAATTTTTCTAATTGAATTATTGTGTTTTTTCCCTTTCTTTATCTTCCTTTTGCTCTTATTGTTGCTACATATAATTACTTAGAAAACTCTAGAATTTATCTGTGATGAAATTGGCAAAACATTAAATCCAGGTCTAAACTACAGAACAGATTAAATTTATGTCTCTGTTTTCTCTCTGTTTATAAATATGGATAATTAATAATAAACTTTGTGCTTTATATAAGGCCTTTCATTCTTAATCATGGCCTGTAAATAAATTTTGAAGCTATTGTTATTTCTTTTCAGAAGGCCAATTATATTACTTAAGTAGATGATTAGATTAGATTACAGATCGGATTAGATTAGTTTTATTTTTATGTTTTATTTGTATTTCTTTATTTTTTATGAATACAATTTATTGTCTAATTGGCTTATGTACCGCACCCAGTACTCATCCCAACAAGGGCCCTCCTCACTGCCCGTCACCCATTTTCCCTCTCCCCCACCCCCCTCCCGTCCCATCCACCCTCAGTTTATTCTCTTAAAAAAACTAATGCATTCCTTGTGTTGTGGTTGCAAATGGTTTTGTGACTGCTATCTTAAGTTTCAAGTTAAGTTCATGGGTATTAGTCTATATGTCACATTCCCTTTATATCTGAAATATGGATGATAGATTGCCTTGTTTTTAAATCTTGTTTTTGATAAATTTTTACTTAAATACAGGTTGACTTTTTTTTTTGACATGAGTCTCATTATTTTGCATGCCTTCCCATTACTGTCCAAAAAGTAGAATTAAAAGTTTATTTCAAAATGAGGATATATTTTTAGCTCATGAAAATTTAAATGCTTCCTTTAAATAGATTTGCAATAGCTAAAATACAATAATCTCAAAAAAACACTATTTTTGATACTATGTGTTCAAATGAAACTATGACGAGTGTTTTATAATGTTTTGGTAATAAGAGATAGTAGAGCAGTGTCCTGCCGTTTAAAAACTGTCTACTCATTCATTTCTATTGCAAAATATATCTTTTGCAATCTTAATTTTGCTCTGAAATGCTTATTATCTACATCGATGAAGTCATCAGGGGACCCGCATATGATGTGAGAGTGGTGTGCTTCTCTGAGGTTGCCTAGACTGAATTACGCCCATTGTTTTTATTCAGTATGAGGCTGCATTTCACCAACTCAGCAACTGTAGCAAAAGGTCATAGCAGTCATAGCTGAAAATTTTTTACAATGAACAGGGAATTTGGAATATTATGAGAATTCATTGCATTCAATAAGCATTTGTTGAGCATTTACTCTATGCCAATTCCCATGAGGGATCCAAAGGTGAATGAGACATGCTCTCTGCCTTCTAATCATTTGTGTATCGTGTTGGAGAATACCATGTACTGAGTTAGATGATTAAAAATAAAGACATGAGAGGCTCTATTCAGATGTTAAATGCATGCTACTGGAAACATAGGGTGATATGAGTTAGGGATATGAAAACCACAGCCAAGCTTTGAAGGATAGGTAAGTAGAGATCTGAGAAGTAGAAGTATGAGTAAAGCTATGAAAAATAGTGAATGATGCCAAGGAGACAAATCTGAGAGGGTGAGAAAACAGTGGTGCTATTTGCCAAACTGGCAAAAATGGGAAGGATAGTCCATTTCCAGGAGAATGAATCTGATTAAGACATGTGAACTTTAAAGTACCTTTAAAAAACTCAGACACTATCTCGCAGACCGTTGAAAATGTGCTTCTGAAGTTAGAGAATATACATAGATAGCAGAAATACAGCCTTAGGAGTCATTATCCCCCGGGTGATTATGAACTCTTGGGAATAGTGAGACCAACTTTTAAGCATTTGACACTAAGAGGAGATGATAAGACTCTGAAAAGAATGATGAAATATAAAAGACTAATGGGAAAGTAGGTTTCAATAAAGGTGTCTGAGAATGATATTTTTTAAAAGCAAAAACAAAATGTGGCAGGATGAGAGGATATTTAGAATAAGGAAGGTAGTGGTTAGCAAATGTCCAGTGGTGCAGAGATGAAGGAAGTAGACACACGATCATGCAGACCTTGATAATGAAAGTCACTAGTAGACCCAACTAAGAGACATGTAATTCTCTACATTCTTCTCTTCCACTGTGCTGTAAGCTGTTTGAGGACGGGGCCTTCACCTGGGATAATCCCTATACACAGTTATCCAAAATAATTGTTGAATTTAGTTGTATGGACTAAGGGTCCCATGTTTCTGATGGAGATTCAGTAGGAGTGAAACAGCTATGAGAACTGAAGATGAAGAAATGGAGTGTAAAAATATGCTTGAGAATTTCTTTTTAGGTCAAACTAGTCCATTATAATGTCATAATCAGAGGCGGGGGCATGGTTGCATCCCTTGACAGCAAACTTAATGAATTTCTTATCATCTTATGCTCCTATTCTTCAGAATTATTACTTATTTTTATAAAATTTACTGAAAGTACTACAGAGTCTGAAATTTCTGTATAGTAGCTTTTATTATATTTCCTTGAGCAATATATTAATTACTCTTTTAAATGAATTTTGGCCTCTAACTTTTATATTTGACTTTATACTAGGCCATCCCCTGTCCTTCTCACTGGCTTGAAATTCAAATAGTGCCTGATTAATTGCATTTTTGGTGAGATCTAATAATTGATGACATTTTCCTGGTCATCATCAAAAATTTTATTTTGTGATTATAGGATTCCTGACACTATAAGAGTACTATTAATTGTTGTTAATATTTTGAAAATAGATATACTTTGAAACAGAAAATAATGAAAATAGAATTTGGTTGAGAAATAAATTCGAGCAACAGAGTACAATGACTGCCTAAATTAAGTATATTTTATAAGTAAACAACACTCCAGAAATTCATGTCAGAGATGCATACCACAGCTAGTATACCATGAAAAGGAAGAAATGACTCCAAATGTGCAAAGACTTACTAATAATGATTTTCCAGGCAGATGTCACTTTTGATGTTGTTTTTATCTAAGGAAGGTCAACCATGAATGTCACATGAATTTATTCTTCTTTCTCTGTGTTTATCGTTGCTTAGTAGGAATTATGAATAGGGACTTTATTGATAAAACTTGTCTTCCAGATCAAGATAATCTAACCAATTGCTGCATAATAATTTTCAAATAAAATGCAACTTCTATTTAATCACACATACATCTACTTGGTTCATCAGAAATCTCTAGAAATATCCATTTTTAGCCTGGTATATGCACTCCTCGTTGGCCTGAAACTTTCAATAGAGTGTATGGAAATGTAATGTGTGCCAAGGGAAGACTATCTTTCTGATTACCAGGTGGCTTCTAGGTGGTAGTTGGAATTTTTTTCTCAACCTAAAAATCAAAACTTTATCAGTGCACAGAATTGTACAAAGCCAAGACCAGTTCTCAACAATATTACAAGATCCTGATGTCAAAATTGACCATGTGTTTATTAAATTCTAAGCAGGAGAGTATCCCATTCAAGAAATTGGAAAATCCCTGCTTCCTCTCCAAGACAGTACCCTTTATCTCTAAAGGAGCCCAAGGAAAATCAGCAGCATATCTCTTGAAAGATTGCCTGGTGAAGGTGAAATCATAAGAGAGACTTTGCCATCCAGACCCACTGAGGCTAGCTGAAGTTCGCTGAAACACATCCACCATCGCATGGGTCATCACCTGAAAAATAGATTGCTTTCGCTTCCTACATTCAGGGCATCTTTTAGTACTAGGTGCCAACCCAGATGCTGTGTCCCAACTTGCGTTTGTTGTTTTTGTGGTTTGTTTGTTTTCTCTTCTCTTTAAAGTCATCTCTTAAGGATTTTGCATATTCTTTCTTAAAATATGTAAATGATTTTTTTCAATATCAGCTTTAAGCATGCTTATATAACCAGACTTCATTTTGTTCCTTGCTTCTGGTCTATTCTGTAAGGTGTCTTTGCACCCCCTAACCATTCAACCAATTATTCATCAGAACCATTGTTTACGTGCATAGTTGCTTGCATAGTTACCTCTTGAGTGTGTGATATCTGACACTCAAAATGGCATATCAAAAATATCTTCTAGACATATATGTAATTTTTAAAATCGTTAGGTCTATAGTCATAATTTCTCAGATGATTCCACCTAAAATAAATTCAATTTTCAATTATATAAATACTTGAGGACATTGAGTTTTAGGACCCCATCCTTATTTTTTCCCTTTACTTTGGTCAGGGCAATGTTAACCATACATCATCATCTTTAAACAGGTGATTGGAAGCAACATGTTCACACAGAACCATATTTTATCAGAGTTCTTTGCCTTAAGCTTCCTCCCCTTTATTCGGTGTAATCAATTGTGTTCAGCCTTCACTAGTTCTTTGAGAATTCAATTTTGAGAGGCACTTCTAGTTTCCTGGACAACATTGGTTCATCTCTTTCTTCCAGAATAATGAAGATCTAAAATCTAATTCCTGCCTATTTCAGCCCCAGACTGTTTTCATCCTCTTTCATGAAATCAAACTCACATGCTTTTCTTTTGTAGCCCATGTCTGAGTATTACCTATGTCCCCAGGATCAAGTAGCTATTAAATTAGTTCTATCAATTGTCCATGGGTTTAGAGGTCCCCATGTGTGTTTTTCTTAAGTAACCACATTTTATTTCAGAGCACAAAGTACAGGACTTTTGACTTGATTACTTATCCTTTGTTGTTGTTTTTTTTTTTAAGTTTTTGAAAATGCTAGTGAAAATACATTACTCTTCTTTACCCACATGAAAAGTTCTGAGTTTATCTGGCATTTCATTCCTGAAGGAGGATTAGAGGACTTTCCTACAGATTGACTCTGAGGTTTCATTTTTTAAAAATTATTTTATGCATTCTAATAACCTTACTTCTTTGCCTTTCCCAACTTCGCCATCTCATGCACATTTTCTCCTTGCAATGCCTCATCTATAACATTTTGAGGATCAAGTAATTCATTTTCTATACCAAAAGACATTAATTTGAGTCTTTTTAGACTATCAAGTGTCCATATTCCTTCTGGGATAGTTATTAGAAGAGTCTGTCTTATAAATTTTTTCAATTTGAAAATGTCCTTCTTAAATCTAACTTAATTCTTCTGTGTAATAATTCTATATGTCAATATTCTACTATACATATATATATATATAATATAGATATATATATATAAAGTACATTTGGCAAGAATAGATGCCAGAAGTTTGAGAATTTAAGCCTTTATTCAAGCTCCATTACATCTGTAAGAAGGGAACCTGGATCAATTCACATATCTCACTCACTTGTAAAATGGGGACAATAATTATAACAATTGTCCTATCGTTCTTTTTTTTAAAACTTTTTAATGTTTTTTTATTTATTTCTGAGAGAAAGAGAGAGAGAGACAGCGTGAGCAGGGGAGGGTCAGAGAAAGAGGGAGATACAGAATCTGAAGCAGGCTCCAGGCTCTGAGCTGTCAGCACAGAGCCCAACATGGGGCTCAAACCCACGAACCGTGAGGTCATGACCTGAGCCGAAGTCGGACGCTTAACCGACTGAGCCACCCAGGTGCCCCATGTCCTATCTTTCTTAAACGTTGTTGTGAAGTCATACCTGAATATATATTTTTAGATAGTTAATATTTAATAAAATCATATCAAATCACTACTTTACTATGTTCACTAGTTTACCTTTGCAGTTTTTTCTGCTTCTACAGCTTCTTTTTCACATTAAATGAAACTTACAATGTTCATAATATTTAGTAAGTGCATGATTGTTTTCTTGCTTACAAAAATGTTCAATGGCCATATTTTGTCATAAAGGTCAGTTGTTTCTTGGCCCCTTTTGAAATCACTATTGGTTTTCAAGGCTAAGAGCACATGGTTCTCTATGCACTGTGAATAGTGTCAGTATTTATCATATTATTCTGCAAAAAACATAGACAAAAAATATTACTGCTTTCAAATTTATTTTCTGCAGCTAAATGGCTTCTGTCTTTAAGAAGTCTGCATATATTTTCCTGGATTTATTGTAAAAGAGTAGTAAATGACAGAAACCAGTAAGTCACAAAGATATTCATCAAATAATTATTAAAGATCATTCAGTGCCCAGCAGCAGAACAGTGCTTAAAATGCTGAGATTACAGATGACTCTCAAATATTCATGGCAGTAAGAGAAGCTTTGTAAAGATATTCACCAATCACGGAGAATGGATACACTCTGCTCATTAGGTACCGACTCGTAGTGCTTATTCACTTCTCCCCTTAAACTGCTAATTAAGCCAAATATATTTGTAAATGTAGAAATCAACTTTTATGGGGTATTTTAGATAATTTTCAGAATACAGTACAGAACATCCCAATTACAATATAATTCAAGCATAAAGAGCTGAAAAGATTTCCAAGGGAAGTCCTCATGAACTATCTTCAAGGTGGGAGACAAATGAATTTATAGACTTATTCACCCCCTCTCACACATAAACACACAAGGAAACACCAGAAAAGAACAATATACCATAAAGTGGGTGATCTGCCTATTTTAGAGTTTATTGGAATGCTGAAATAGTATCCTTATTAAGTATCTAAAAATAAATGATAAAAAGGATAAGGAAAATTGAAATAATAAACTACTACTTTTATGGTACATTAGTACTAACCTGACTGTTCTGAATATTCATTTGCTTTGTAGAATCACTGAAGAAGGTAATGTTATCTGCATTTTATAGATGATGGAGCTAGGAGGAAGATACGTAAAATTATGGTTAATAACTGATAACACTAGGTGTTCAGTGCATAGTAGCTGTTATTATTTATCTTTCTTGCTTTTTTGCTATTAGCTCCACAGGTCTATTTTTGCATTACTGCATTCAAAGTGCATGAAACCTATTGCAGCCAGTATAATTATTTCTATTTTAAAAACATCTTTAAGTAGAAAATTAGTTTTCTTTTACATTTAACAGAAGCACTCTTTTTTATGTAGTTTTGAGAAAATCATTGATCTTCTTGGGTCATTGTCTAAGACAGGCAGTAAATCCATTCCTTACCTATTTTTCAGGGGCATTAAGTGAAAATCTCTCTTTTTATTTGTGTGATTTATAAAACACAATGCGTTTTTTTGGTAATTTTGGAAAAGCAATATTGTATTTCATCATTAAAAATCACTGTCAATTGTGGTTTGACATAATTGTTGAGACCTGATATCATAGGTAACAGTCAAGTGTTTATATAATAAAAATCAGGAAAAGGCTAATAGATTGTTTTTTTCTCTTCAGAATAACAGATAATAGACTCAATATCATGAGCTGCTTAAAGGAATACAGTACTCAAGATAGGGTAAGGATGAATAGCAGATGCTCTATTCACTGGTTAAACTTGATAGTTCTATTCCTTATACCTTTATCTCATTGGAATGCATTCTACACACACACACACACACACTACACACACACATACACAAGCACATGCACACACGCACACTACACACACACATACATAAGCACATGAACACATGCACACTACACACACACACACAAGCACATGCATGCACGCACACTACATACACACACACACACACACACACACACACTCCTTCACTGCACTCTCTGCCAAGGTAGGGAAGGTGCTTCAAATATTAGGATAATGCAAATGTGCAGGGAAACTCAAAATTAGGAATCTGCTTTCAGAGTTAATCCCATGACTCCCAAAGATTGTAGAAACAAAGCAATTAACTTTCTAAGTATGCAAACCATTCAGCAAAGTAAGCACTAAAAAGCTGCCTAAACAGTTTATTTAATACTTTTAATATTGTCTCAAAAATGTTGGAAATTTCAAGATAAGCTCAAAACAGGTTAAATGTATAAGAGTTTTTTGAATGTCTTCTTTGTAAGAAAAATAAAGGAAAAATATTTTCAAATCCATTTTGCTATCTTCAGAACTATTAGATTGTGTTAAATAATATGATTTTTATGTATTATAATCGAACGAGAAAATATCCTAGCTATTTAAAGAGTCGGGAATATTTTTAACTGCATCACTGCCCCCTGACCCTCCTAGGAAATATTTATCTTAAATATGCCTATCTTTTGTTCCAAATTATTGAACTTGGATAAACTTGCTTAAGAATAAGAAGCTTCCTTAGATATGTGACAAATTAAAGAATTTTGAATTCACTGGCATAACAAGTTAAAGGGCATATATATCATCTGCGAAAAAAGAATTTCCACATCCGCTTTACTCAAGTATCCCATCTTGTTAAATCTTTCAGTAGTAGCGAGGAAATATGTCTCATAAAGGTAGATAGATTGATGACTCCGTTGGTAGCAGCATTTACAATATTGTAATTTGTTTTTCATGCTAAAGTAAGAATATATATTTTTAATTTGACATATGGAATCACTTCATGAATTTAGAAATGTGCAGACACAAAGATGGTGCGTATTTCGGTGTGAGATTAAGCAAAACTACCTATTTTCACCGAGAAGCTGGCATATTTAGTTCGCTAATAATTGACCTAGTCATCAAGCAACTGAAAGCCCCCACCTGCTCCTGTAGTTCATCTTTAATTATCATATATGTTTCAGCATCAGTGCCATGGTTTTCATTGCCCTCTATGGGAAGAAGACAGGGCATTTCTGGAATGGTTAAGGCAGTTCTCTTGCCTCAAAAGGGGGGAAAAAAGAGCAGAAATGTAATATAGCTACATGGAGAGATGCCTGCCTCTGAGCTCTTTTCATTTTAGCAGCTTGAGAAAAATTGCTGCATGTTATTGCTCAGACACACATTTTTCTAAACGAAGGTTACTGCCATTGATTTCAAAGAGCAAAAGGATCCATTATAATATTTTTTGCACTTCATTTAGCTAGTCTCCTTATTGATTGGACCGCATGTACTACCTTCTACCTGATATGCCTTCCTAAACAATTTTGAGGACAAATATTTTATTTTATGGCCACCATGACGAAAATGTGCCTTCCCAGTAGCTGCATATTTCAGATATTCATTTTGAAATTTATAAGCAAACGAAGAAATCTCGGCATTGCTCACTTGGGAGACACACACTCACACATATACACATACCGTCCCTCATATGCTGGGCTGAGAAGGCTGAAGCCTATCTCGGAAACAGTTTGCGTAATAAATTAGGCCTTCAGAAAGCGTTTCTTTTAGAAATGTGCTATTAGATTAAAGTCAATAGTTTCATTAGTTGTAAACATGAAAGCCTCCTACTGCATCGAGACTTTATATTTTAAAATGAGTACTACTTTCTATATTAAGTTTCATTAAATTGCAAATACAAAACTTGTACATATTTCTGTAATTTTGGATCCTTTTCTCTCATTGTTTAACAGGCCAACCTGGAATTCAATATAATTCTTTTAAAAAAAGGCAACCAAAAGACCGTGAGGCTAACTCATGGCTAGAGGTTTCCCATGCCTTCCCCTGCTTTTTCTCCCCCAAGACCAGAGGTATTTCTATCTTTGTACAATACAGATGTACTGATTGTACTGATCAAGTTAAAATAGCTGTATGTTAATTTAGAGTATTCTCAATTATTGCTTCAAGGTTATTTCACAGGATTGCTCCAATATTTCGTCATTTCAAAATATCCTTTACGCCTAAAGGCCTGCTTCTCCTTACAAGGGGTTTTGTTTTTTTTAATATAAGGCTAAAAATCCCCGCGAGCACCTAGGCCTGGCACTGCTAACGTACAGCAACAGGTCTCAACAAGAAATCGTGCCTGAGACCAAAACTGCCAGAGTTGGTATTTCAAGTTTCTGTTGGAAATGTATGATAATATGATGTAAACATACCAGTTATTTATAATAACGATTTCAATATGGTGGCATCACTGCTCATTCTCTCTGTTCTAGCATGTGTGCAGCCACAACTGTCCCTGGCTTCTGCGATGCTTGTTAAAATAAAGTCCTTCTGATACCACTCATAATAAACCTTCATGGAGGCAATGCAAGATAGACCCTACCGATCGCTGAATTCTCTTTAATAGGAAATTGTATTCTTGGGAGACTCAGCAGAGTTATTTTCTTTTAGAGTTAAAGCTTTTATGTTGAAATAGTATTTATTTATTTATTTATTTAATCGTTGAACAGTCTCACTGCTATGACTAAGAAAATTGCCCCATAAAATACTTGGTAATGTAAATGTGAGCATGAAAGTTATATATCTGGTGATTTATTAAATTTATGACTTGTAGGAACATGACTGTCTCTATAAAGAAATCTAATATACACATTGGAGAATATTCTAGTAATGCCTTGTAAAAATGGGATGCCGTTGTAATTTGAAATCTCAAAAGCATGAACCAGTGTTAGAGGTATGCCTTCGGCATTTCTAAGCATGCATGGCCTGACTTTGCAAATCTAAAGTTGATGTAGGAAATTTAAAATGTGCCTTTAGTTTTGAAATAGTTGCTCTCACACAGAATGTAGCATTCATGTGCTTATCTCTTTGGATGTAGAGGATTCCCTTATTTCTTTTATTGGCAAGGAATAGAAGGGTCAGTTAAGAGTAGGAAGTTAATTGGATTTATATTAGAGGAAGAGCAGACCAAAGTTGATGAACACAAGCCTAGAATTTGAAACCGGTGATCACCCCAGAATGGGGAATATTGGCCTGTAGGCAGAGGGACTCAGCGCTGTAACCAATATCTTGGAAGTACATTTGTCATAGTGAAATATCTTTGACTTTCTTTATCTCCTAGGAATTACTTTAAAAGTTTTGGTCCACATTTCAAAGAAGATTTTTTTTTGTCATAAACTTTAAAAAAAGTTTTTATCATCGCGTTTTCTAAGTTGATTTTGACTGAAAGTCTATGGAGAAATTTAATGTATTTGGCCAATAAAATGTTCACTTTAAAAAAGGTGATTTCGGGAGTCTCCTTATAAGAACCCTCTATTAATTGAAATGTTAATGGAATATTTGAAAGACTCAAAAAGGTTTCGCCACACAAGATTTTATAAAATTATACTTTTATAAATAGAAAAAAATGCAAGAGCATAATACAAAAGAATACTTTGTGCTTTCTATACAAATAGAATATACTGAGACAAATATTTAGTTTCTCTTTATGCAATGTTCTGAAAATAAATATAGCTTTTGTTTTTACAATAAAATCCATCCAGCATATGGTATATTTTCAAGTCCCCTTCCCATCCAGGAAATGTATTACTTAACTGAAATTTAAAAGACTATATATTTTGAGGGTGGTAGAGAAAGAACAGGTTCTTCACATATATTTGCAGACCCGTATGCTGTTTATTAAATCTGATGCTAGTCAACCAATTCAGAGAGCTGACCCAAATAAAAAGAAATCAGCAAATTTGCAGAAGTATGAAAACACGTGCACACATACTACTAATGCAGTTTTATCATCTGTCAGATTTCTCAGGAGTATACCATATTTTGTAGGCTTGAAATAAAACATTATGAATTCATACATATATAATGAAATAAAATAAATGCTTTGAGGGAATAGCATTGCCGAAAGTTGACATTTTAGTTCATGTAATTTACATGACTATTAAAAAAGGTGTTTCCGTGTATTAACTGAATTCGAACTTAGAGCATGATTCTTATCTCTTTGGTTGTAAATGAATGTGTTGAGAAGAAAATACTAATTTTTTCTTCTAAGCATCTGAGATGTTTCATAGTCAAAGAACAACTTGTGTTTTAAAAATAAATTAAAATACATTAAGAGCAGTGTGCAAGTTTTTCAAATAAAGGATAGGGTGAACAGACTGTTTTATTTTCCTTCCATTCTACATATCTATGAATAAACATTCCTTGAGATTTAAATTATAAATAACAGTACAGAGTGAAGTTATTTCAACTTTACAAAGGAAATTATCCATTTTTTTCTTTTACATATTAGTAAACTCAAAATGGTTTTGCTAATTTTATTCAAAACTGAAGTATTTTTGACAAAAAAAAGTTTCCCAATTGTTAGTAGATTATTGCATTTATGTGCCTAAATTCACTCAGAATTGACAACTGTTGTTTGACTTGACAAAGTTAGAATATGATAGTTGGTACTAAAAGGAAAGAAGTAGCAAAAAAAATTGTAAAAAAAGAAATATTTCAATGAGGAAACTATCAGCGAATCATGTTGTAGGGAAAGATAGTTGACTAAGGAAATTTTATCCTCTAGTTATCACTGAAAGTTGGTTACATCAACCCCTCCCACACAGGCAAATGAGGAACCGGAAAAATGGAAGTAAAAAATATCATCTAATATTTAATTTCAGTTGTTCGGATGGTCATTTGTAAGTCCTAGATAATTAGAGCTAAGTGAAGTTAGTTACTTATCTGTTGAATATACAGCTTTGCTAGATCTATATTTACAAAATCAGGATTTGAGATGTTATAAAGAGCTTGGTTTAATTTTTATGATATGTGATTTTTCACAAAAAATTCTCTTGAAAATAAACTCTAGAATTATTTGTATGTGAACAGAGTAGATGTATTATTTATTTATTTATTTATTTATTTATTTAATTAATATCTTACCTTCTAGACTGCATGCTACATGAAGACAGAGATCATGTTTTCAAGTTTATTGTATGTCCAGCTACCAGGGCAGTGCCCAGCATCAAGTAGAGATTCAGTAAATATATGCTGAATTAATTAAAGACTAATTCAATATTCTCTCGGCCAAGGTCCACTCATGATTTCCATTGTTGCTTTGGATTTTATGCTTAATCTTCTTTGCTTGTTCTTATCATAACAGTCTGTGTTGAACTATGGTGGTGGAGAAATTAGTCAAAATGATCAGCGTAAAACATACCATATCAGAATAGAGACAGGCTAATCATGAAGTCTTTGTAGAGTATTACAGATACTCATACTTAAAATTCATATAGGTGATCAATGTTGTGCACTACAGTTATTGTTTATACATGAGGCGAGATATTTATTATGTTTTGTAAAGGTCTAAACCTGCACCATGGTGAAGAGTAAATTCTATTATTTCAATGTATATTTTTCTCCTGTGTCCTGGTTGATAGAACTATGACATATCAGCAGAAATCTTTACTTTTGCAGTTGAGATATTATTCTTTTTAACAGTCTATCCCTCAAGGACCTTGAACATCAAAGATAGCATCTGGATGGTAAACACCTAACATAGGGAAACATTATAATATTCTTTGCATACTATGCTCTCAATAAAAGTATTTTCTAGAAAAACTGACATTGACTAGTGTACTTTGTGAATCTATTAATCACCAGCTATAGGTTAAGAATATCACAATTGCTAGTTCAAATTCTTAATACATTTCTCATATGGGATTAACTACATATGTATTTGTATATTCATTCATTCATTTACTACTAAAATATAATTGAAATCTGACTTCAAAGACAATTATAAAATTTAGATCAAAGAGACCTCTATAAGCCATGGAAGGGATTGGTTAAATTTCTCTCTTAAGTAGATTTTCTACCATCTATGTTATTCTTGACACATTTTATTCTATATTTGTGAAAATCCTGGAATATATTTTTTTCTAAAATTGCAGCTTGATTTACTTTCTACCCCCTGAGAGAAGATAGGATGACACTGGGTGGAAATCAAGATTTTCAATGGGTTTGCTAACTAAGGTCTGTAAGAGAAGTGATTCTCTTTGAAGTTTCCAAGATAGTTCTAATTATACTCTTGTATTTTTTAAAATTTTTAATGTTTTTTAAAATTTATTTTTGAGAGAGAGAGTTGGGGGGGAAGGGGGAGGGGCCAGAGTATCTGAAGTAACCTCCAAGCTGACAGCAATGAGCCTTATGTAGGGCTCAAACTCATGAACTTTGAGATCATAACTTGGCCAAAGTTGGACACTTAATGGACCGAGACACTCAGTTGCCCCTGTATTTCTGTTTTTTTTTAAATCACTCATATTCACTTTGAGCTTGTATAACAATTCTACTTTATTTCTGCCCCTTCCACTCTTGTTTATAACTTGTATCCTCTTTCCCTCACCTCACTCTTCTTTATAGTCTTAGCATGGTAACCAGTTCATTATCCTTACATTTGCAATAAAAAATGGTATGTTACTGAGCTTGCTAATTAACAGTCACATGTGAATATACTTTACATATTTCATCTCACTTAATCCTTGGTACATATTTTTAATGCTTATTTATTTTGAGAGAGGGAGGGAGAGAGAGAGAGAGAGACAGAGAAAGAGAGAGAGAGAGACAGACAGAGCAAACAGGGGAGGGGCAGAGAGAGAGACAGAGAAGGAGAGCAAGAATCCCAAGCAGGCTCCACACTGTCAGCACAGAGCCTGATGCGGAGTTTGAACCCACAAACTGTGAAATCATGACCTGAGCCGACATCAAGAGTTGGGCACCCAACTGACTGAGCCACCCAGATGCCCCAAGTGGGGTCATACTATTATAGCTATATATTCTTAATTTGTGGATTTTATTTGTTCATGGGAGAGCAAATTGTGGCTCAGAAATCTTAGGGGATTTGCTAAAGTCATGCAGCAGTGAGTGGCTGAGATGGAGTTTGAAGAAAATCTTTCAAATTAAAGCACCGTGTTCTTCCTATTACACCCTGCTGTGTCAAGTCGTGCCCTTCTTTTATCGAAATGGTCTTAATCTCTTTCATCGGCATCTCTTCCCTGCTGACCAAAGTTTTCTTTAAACTTTACTGTGCCTATGACCTCTTCTGTGAGCCTTGTTGATGTTCTTGTCCTTAGCTCACTGTGTGTCACACATCTGTATTAACATCTATCACAATGACATTCTTCTGGGTGCTTTCTTGGTCTTAAAAAATATGGTAATAATTTTTTGTAAAAATACTTTATGTCACCATGAAATGAACTTATTGTGGCTGTTGTCAAAGATATTTACAATTAATTGTTTTTCTTTTTTTTTTAATGTTTTATTTATTCTTGAGAGAGAGAGAGAGAGAACAGGGAAGGGTCAGAAAGAGAGAGGGAGACACAGAATCCGAAGACAGGCTCCAGGCTCTGAGCTAGCTGTCAGCACTGAGCCCGACGAGGGGCTTGAACCCACGAACTATGAGATCATGACCTGAGCCAAAGTCAGACGTTTAACCGACCGACCCACCCAGGTGCCCCTACAATTAATTATTTTTCAGGTGTCTTTGTTTAGGTTTTGAATATGGTGAAAATCAATGGTGATATGTTCCACACAAAAACAAAAGCATTTGAATCTTCTATAGCTTTTAAGAGTTTAAAGAAGTCCTGAAAAACCCAAATGTATAAGTTCCTCTGACTAAATCAGTAACTAGCACAGATTGAACACTCCTTAAATATTTGATAAGCAGGGGCGCCTGGGTGGCTCAGTTTCTTAAGCATCCGACTTCTCAGGTCATGATCTCATGGTTTGTGGGTTCGAGCCCCAGGTCGGGCTCTGTGCTGACAGCTAGCTCAGAGCCTGGAGCCTGCTTCAGATTCAGTGTCTCCCTCTCTTTCTGCTCTTCCCCAACTCACTTATGCTTGCTCTCTCTCTACCAAAAATAAACATTTAAAATAATTTAAAAAATAAAATGTATTTTTACATTTTTGTTTGTTTATTTATTTTTAATCTAATTTATTGTCAAATTGGCTTACATACAACACCCAGTGCTCATCCCAACAAGTGCCCTCCTCCATGCCCATCATCCATTTTACCTCTCCTCATTCCCAACCCATCCACCCTCAGTTTGTTCTCTGTATTTAAGAGTCTCTTGCGGTTTGCCTCCCTCTCTCTCTGTATTTTTTCCCCTTCCTTTCCCCCGTGGTCTTATGTTAGGCTTCTCAAGATCCAGATATGGGGGATAACATAAGATATTTGTCCTTCTTTGACTGACTTAAAATATTTTTGCATTTTAAAGTAAACTTCAAATATGAATTATATCAATTGAGTGAAATCATGTATTAATTAAATTTAAAATTGTAAATGAACATTATTCAGTTCATTAATCAACAATTAGCCAGGTATTCAGTTAAACTGTTAGTTTACATAATAGACAGAGAGGCCCATACTATTTTTTTAAATGTTTATTTAGTTATTTTAAGGGAGAGAGCTGGGGGAGAGGAGCAGAGATAAAGGGAGACAGAATCCCAAGCAGACTCCATTCTCACCATGGAGCCTAATGTGGTGTTTGATCCCATGACCATGAGATCATGACCTGAGCCAAAACCAAGAGTCGGACTCCCAACCAACTGAGCCACCCAGGCACTCAAGTGGGTGATACTATTACACTTATAAATGGTGAAATTTCTAGGAAAAGCAGATTTGGAAAACATTAGGAATATGCAAATAAGCAAAATATCATAGGTTTGCCAGAAGCTTTATATAATATCTTTAATGCAACTAAATTTTGAAATTTTAATAAAATTTCTCAAAAAAGTATCGCTCGCTCTTTCAAACTAAATATCTTTTTGAAGATATTTAAGATATCTTCTTTGAAGATAAAACATGAAATATCTTTTTGCTCTAGAGTTAAGGAAATTTAAACACCATACGCTAGCCATTAATACACCCTATTGTGAATGCATATGTATCAAACTCATTTAAAATGCAACTCAGTATTAGTAGGTAAGGTTTACATTTAAATGTTTTTTTTATACTATTTCCTAACTTCTTCATTGTGCAATCATTTACTGAAGCTGGATTCTGGTAATAGTAAACATTTTGACTTAGCTGATTTTATTGCCCTTAGGCTATGCAATCTATGCCTTTAAATCTTCGGAGTACAAAATATAATACAGGATTCTAGAAACCCATCATTAATACTTACTAATGAGAGCTGAATAAAGGATTAGCTGCTATTCTTTTATCTTAGATCAGTTATGATTTTTACTGATTAAAACAAAGCTTCAAGTGCTGCCTGCACAATGACATTTCTCCCCTTGTATTTTCTGGCTTTTCTTCATTGTGCTGTTAGTAGTTAAGTTTGACTGAAAACCTCATTCAGGGTTTATATGTATAAAATATCCATAATAAATAATAGATTTATAAAATAGGTATAAAATAAGATGCATTTTATAGGAAGTTCATTGGGCAATGTCATGTTTGCAATAGAACATTTTGTAAAGATATTTAGTTTGAAAGAGCGAGCAAGAGAGAGATGGAGCGAGCAGAGGAAGGACAGGGAGAAAGATAGAGTGAATCCCAAGCAAGCTCCATGATGTCAGCACAGAGCTGTACACAGAGCTTGAACCCACAAACCCAGAGATCATGACCGGAGCCGATATCAAGAGTTGGACGCTTAACCGACTGAGCTACCCAGGCATCCCCGGCAATAGCACCCTATTATAAATGCTACAAGAACATGCAGTGTTCCTTCGTTTGCAAAAGCTTTCAAGTTCTACTTCTCCATTGCCTCCATAGGAGACCTTAATCCTGTCATGCCAGAGTGACCCCAGACAACCAGACTGGCATGTCTACAAGCCAACCTTGCCCATACACACTATGGACACTAACATGATGATTATTAACATTTCCTTTTTGATCATTATTTAGCTTTTATTAGCAAGAAGGAGGCTGAAAGAAAATCAGAACCATCTCGTTGCCTGAAGCACGGTTTCCATGGGGTAATATACTAGACGGCTCATCTTCTGTGGAGACTTGGGTATGAATATGAGAGACTGTGGGGAGTTTCAGAGTCACACCCAGAGCTGAAAAATGTTTTCTAATCGTTAAAGAAAATTGGTTTTTAAGATGGACCTTACAAATAGGATAAGGAAAGCAAGAGTGTTATCAGGAATGGTTTACGCAGTGTGGTAGTCTTTTCTCATATGTCCTTGTACCAGACACACTGGGTTTTGAGAAAAGCTTAAGAAGACATTAAGCAGAGAACAGTCTCACAGGCCTAATTAATCTCCTTATATTGTTTGATGTGTCTCTTCAACACATCAAGGTGGTTCTTTTTTTTTTAACATTTAATTATTTATTTTGAGACAGAGAGAGAGAGAGAAGGAGCGAGAGAGGGAGAGAGATAGGTAGGAGGGGCAGAAAGAGAGGGAAAGAGAGAATTCCAAACAGGCTCCACACTGGCAGTGCAGAGCTCAGCTTGGGCGGGAACTCGAGCTCACTAATCATGAGATTATGACTTGATCTGAATTCAAGAGTCGGACACATAACCGAGTGAGCCACCCAAGGGTCCCCATCAAGGAGTCTTCTACTCTTCCTTCCATTGCACTGTCTATTCTGGTTGAACTCACTTCAGACCTGCCAGTACTCAACAGGGTCCTTCCCACATACTGCATTTGGTTGCTTCAGCTTTCCTTTCTGCAAGCTGCTTATTTCTTCCATCCTTTACCCTTATCCTACTCAGTCTTTGAGAAGAAGCTTAGCGTCTGTCTTGTCAAAGTTTGCTCCCCTCACCTCATCTCTTGTAACTTCCAAGCACTATAAAGTTCGACCCTTTGTTTTGATCCCCACCTAAAGACTGTAATCCTTATGTGTATGAACTAAGGCTTGTGGCTTATTCTTCCATATGAGAGTTTAATGCTTGCTCTCTGTGCCTACTTCACTCAGTCACACGGCCATGAGTGTCTGTATCTTAATATCAGTATCTCTACCTTGATTATATATTTTTTCCAAAAATAGAAATTAGGAGAGGCTGACTTCACAATGGCTGACCCATTGAATTCTCTATGATGTTCTTGTTGTTTTACGTATGGGACAGAGAATCCCTGTCCTTAAAGAAAGTCAATCTCACTACAAATCTAATGTCAATGCTGCTCAGTGATAACCACACACCGTCTCTCTGTCCACTTTTCTTTCTTTCTTTTTTTTTTTTTTTAACAGATAGTTTATTGTCAGGTTGGTTTCCATATAACACCCGGTGCTCATCCCCACAAGTGCCCTCCTCTGTGGCCATTTCNCGATTTCTGTACGTTGATTCTGTAACCTGCAACTTGGCTGAATTCTTGGATCAGTTCTAGTAGGCTTCTGGTGGAGTCTGTAGGGTGTTCTATGTAGAGTATCATGTCATCTGCAAAGAGTGAAAGTTTGACTTCCTCTTTGCCAATTCTGATGCCTTTGATTTCCTTTTGTTGTCTGATGGCTGATGCTAGGACTTCCAGCACTATGTTAAACAATAGTGGTGAGATGTCCACTTTTTATTTTCATGTATCATATGACCTATTTCCCCATTTATCCAAGTGGAAATCTCGATCCTAAAGTTGTCTATAAGCAGATTCCTACCAAATACCCCCTTTAGTGCCAGGGATCATTATACCCCCCTGGATTCTACCTTTTCCATATGAAGAAAAAATAGCTCTTATTTTTGCATTATTTAATCCATAATATTCTCTTCTCCAGTCCATGAATTCATGACTCTTTAAAATTCCAGTTTAATCTTTTCTGTTACTCTTCTATGTTGTTACAGTTATTTATAAATCAGCTACTTATAAAATCATTTTATAATATTTGTTATATCTTGATAAATTGTACCATTAGTGTTTTTGTGTGTGTGTGTGTTGTATGTGTGTGAGTTGATTTTCCAAAGTTTCTCATAAGTATTCCTTTGGTTATTTTTGTATCTTCCACAGTATAGTGCTAATTTCCAAATCTATTACATCATAATAATCTACTCTTCCCAAGGTCAAAGGAAGAATTTACTATATACAAAATCCTTAGGACATTAGGGAGTCACATAAAAAAAATACTGTACTTTACGCTCATGCAAGAATGTTGTCATAAATGAAGAGCATGTGTATCCTTTTTCTTCTGGCTCGTGAAATTCCCACATTTGATTCTTCCAAAGGCAAAAAGATGATTCCCAAATACTCATTCAGGAATGTATAAATAAAGGAATAATTAGGTTTAATTTTTTTTACTTTGATATTACTGGACTATGTAGGTTTTAATTTTAAAGGGGAATTTAAATTTTAAAATATTATGTGAACTAACAATAATTTTAAAATTAAATACAAAATGTAAAGATGATGAGAAAAAACAAAGCTGTAAAAGTACGTTTAAACCTATCAGATACAAATTAAATTATCTTCTTTGAGGTTTTTTAATTTTTTTTAATTCAACAGGCTTAGACTGCATATGCCTTCAGAATATTTTGATGCTAATCTCTTATGATAACCAATTAGTTTCTAAATTTCTCAATTCAAGGGCTGACTAATACTGTTGCCTAATCATTAGGTGGGTCATGTTATTCAATAAAAAGGATGGTGGCTAATAGTAAGCAGTGTGTCAAAGACCAAAGGAATTGAGAAATTGGAAAATTTGGAGACACCCTGTCTAAACAAGATTAAGATAAAACCAAAAGGATTATCATGCTTCTAACCCCAAAGATCTTTGTGATAGCTGCATTCCTCAATGTCAGGATTAAAGGATAGGATCACATTCAGAATGCAGACATGTATTCATAAAAATCCTTGTCTTTAAACAAAAGTTCAAGAATGTCCCAGCCTGTCCAGAACACACTGAGAAACATATTGGTGTGAGGGGTCAATGCTTTTATCACAAAGAAAAATTAATCCCTTCCTGTTTTTCGTTTTTTACAACACTTTTCCTTTTCACTATTTTTTAAAATGTTGGTTTAAAATGTTAGAGGAGTCTTGATTCACAACAAAATTGAGAGAAAGTTATAGAGATGTTCCACACATGCACGACTTCCTCCATGATCAACATTCCCACCACAGTGGAATACTCTTATTTTCTTCATAAAAATAGGCATATATTTCTACAAGTTTATTTCCTTTCTGTATAAAAACTTCTCTAACTAGTGAAAAACAAGCATTTTTCATAAGCAGTTTGCATCTAAATACAAACCTACAAAGCTAAAGATTAACAACAAATATTAAGAGTAAAATTGGGTACTCTTGTTTGATTTTCAGGTGGGGTATGATCGCCTCTATTGATACCTTAATCAATCACTATTAAAATACAAATTGTTAACTGTTATCAACTACGTATTAAACATTTTCATTGTAATTTTTTATATAATTCTACATACTTACTCTTCAAAATGTACATATAATCGAGATTAAATCATGTCTATCAACATAGAATTAGAACATAAACCTTTTTATAAGTTTTATTAGTTAGACCTCTTGCAGTGTATAGGAATTCTACCAAGTTTAATTCTTTTTGTTAACTTAACAAGTTGAAGTTGTTCTGATAGCAGAACTACATCCCCTTAGGAGATTGCAAAAAGGAAGGTGGTTTGGGAGCCAGTGATGTAGCAATTAGGTAGAGGCAGAATGAGATGATAATAACCCTACTGTGTGTTGGAAAAATACATATATATTTGATATAATTTCTCTTATATAGTTTTTTCTTAAATCTGTTGTAAAGCAAACCTATACCCATATATCAAAGTGAGCATAAGACAGTAGTATTATGTGTAGCAGCCCCTGTGTCCCTAGATTTGGAAGATTTTGGCTGTAAGAATGTGCACATCGACAACTTTCCAAATACCTGATTTGCGTAAGTGATTCTTGAAATTCATCTAGATTTTAAGAAAGGAAAGAAAAGAAACAAGCTCAGAGTTTTTGAAAATTGTTTTATTGGCAAGGTCTATGGATGGACACCATTGTGTAGGGGCTGCTGATTTTCCCTTCACATATTTCCCCATCTCCCTTCCCCAGGTGTTGCTGCCATCACTACCTTTCCCTTCCTTCCCTTTCCTCATGGCAAGACGCATGGAAGAAGAGTGCTGTTAAGGCCTCTCCATTAAGCAACAGGTATGGCGGTTCTCATGAAGCAGTGAAGCTGCCCCTCTTCTGCGTTCTTCATTAATACTCTATCTCTTTTACATTTAGAAGACGCATTTACACACCACACAGAGCGTACTGATGTGGGATAATGGTTCAACTTGACTCTATAGTTACATGTTTCGGCATGCTATGCGTTTCAGAATTCCCTGCACAGTTAGAGGTTTTGTTTGGTTTGGTTTAGTAATGAAAAGACTACAGAAGAATTAATGATACAATTGGTGGAGAAAGAAAGAAAGAAATGGAACTTGTATGTTTATGCCGCTGTCAACCTTCTGCGAACAACTGTTATATATCATACCTCTGGAAACTACACAGTTCAGAATGTTTTGGTGGATTTTAACTCACAATTCAATTATTTTCACATTTGGATTTTCAAAAGCATGGCACAAAATTGTATGCACATTAATTATGCTTCCTCATTCAGTTCTAGAAAATGAGGTATAAACTAGTTCAAATAGACCTAAATGACCGACAAAGCCATGGTATTCAGATGTGAGAGCTAAATGTAGTCTAATAATTTTCTGCAAAACCTTTTTTTTTCCGTCAACTCAGTTGGTGGCATTTGAGGGAGGCAAAGGGGACAGTTTCCTTCAGCAGTCCCAAGATTGCCTCTGTTGCCTCTGTTCAGGCTGCAACATTTTGAAAGGAGCTAGATCCCTCAGGGCTCAAACTCCAGCAGAGTCATAACCTATAAAACATGAACAATTAGTCATCACAGGGAAACACCCACCTTCTTGATTTCGTTTTTCACTGGAAGAACTGGCCCTTCTAGCTCCTGCAGGGGCTTGTTTCGAGGATGCATCAGTTTCTGCATTACACCACTGTGACTCTATCAGGATGTGACTAGAACACTACCCCTGGGCTAGGAAAATTATTGGCAGATGCTTGAAAACAGCAAGTGTGTCTATAGGTGTGCATGTGTGTGGCAGCATTGTTTGTGATATTCTTTAAAGTGGTAGCATAATTTAGACTTGTTTGCATCAGTAAACAAAACAACCCATTTTGATTTATGGGTGTTTTTGCCGACGTGACCACTAGTCATTGAAGGCTGAATCATTCACCTTCATGCAGGAACATATGGGCTCTTATCTGACAAAACTCTAAAACCATTGGTTGTCCTTTGCAATCTTATTTCTACATATGGATATTATCTCTCATGTCCACCGGCCTTCAAGTCCAGCTCTGTTTGGAAAGCTCCAACAAAAATAGCAGACATGTACTGAGAGTTTAATGTGTGTCAGGAACCATGTAAATGAGCTAATGAGCTAAATCTTAATACAAAGGAGCATGGATTTAGACATTATTATCATCATCCATATTAGTAGGAAAAAATGAGATTTGGAGAAATCTAATGTGACAAGGTCACTAGTCACTCAGAATTGGCTAAAGTGGGATTTGCCTTCTGTAATTTCTCTAGATTCTTCCCAAGCAAAGCTGGGACTCTGAGTTATGCTCAACTCTGAGCTACCACAGGACAATGATTTCATCTTATCTTTTATGAACTATTCTATGTCCCTAGTGTTTGACACCCACCATGTGTTGGGCAAATGAGTGAATGTTTACAGCACAGTCATCCATTTTTTTTACCTGCATATGGACCCTTCCCCACATCTGTACTTCTCTCCACTCTTTTTTTATTCCCCTTAGTGTATCCCTCTTAACCATTACTAGCTTCACAGATTACTCAATACATAAGTAATATAGTATACAAAGTAATTCATTGTTTTCTTCTAAATCTGGGACCTATAATTATAAAGCAATTGCAAATGCAGAAAAAAGCTAATTAAAATTCTATAAAATTTACCAAATCTAATGTTAGGAAATAAAGTGCAGATATACTTGTAGCTCATATGGAAAGAAGAACATTCAAGTAACACAGTCTAAGGTTTTGAAGAAAAGAAACTAGAGAAATTCTTTTTTTACATTAGAGGGAAATAAAGGAAATGTACACCACATAGGAAAGAGTCTTATCAGTTTACCAGAAAAGAAAAGAAAAAAAAAGTAGAGATTAAAATATAGATGAGATTAAGAGGATTAACCAAGAAGGAAAAAAAAAACTTTTTTGTGTAAAAAGAAATCAAAAGATTCTGGAAAAGTGAAAAACTGGAAAAGCAATAAAAAACTGAAGGCAACATATCATTGAAAACCACAGACATTGAGAGGACTTTTAAAAAATATGAAATAAAACTTGGAGGGAAAACAAAATCAATGCAGAAAGGAAAAAAGACCTTTATTTATGAATTTGTGTTCCCTTTATTCTTAGACAATTCTTTATGGTGAAAGTGCTAGAAATAAAAAGGGCAAGTTAAGATACATTGATTTGTGAGCACTGTACATTTCTAGGACTTTTTTGTGGGAATAGTGCTTTTGAGAGCAAGAGAAGGGTTTAGGCATTAACTTGGAGTATTTAGAACTAAAAAGATTGTGCCTAGTGAGTACTCTTGAGCCAAGGCTCGATGGAAAATTAGGATTCAAGTCAAAATATCCCTCCTCACCATACTCTCTGTCAAGATAACCATAGAATTAATCAATATATTCGCTCTTTGAATACAGGCATAATTTCCTTCTTTCTTTGTTTCTTTGTTCTCCCTCACTCTTGCCTGTCTCTCTCTCTCTTTATTTATTTCTTTCTTCCTATCTTTCTTTCTGTCTGTCCTTCTTTCTTTCTTTCATAGAGTGGCTAGAACATAGAGTAAGTGTTTGCTGAATTAGTCATGGAATTTTGAAAGAGATTATGGTCAACCAGTCTAATCTTAGATTGTGCAAGCATCCTGTAACACCATTATAAGAATCACACATCTCTGCTTGAATAATTTTAGTGACGCAAAATCCAGAGGTACCTCACTCTATTTTGGTACATCTTTAACTTCTTGACTTTTTCTTATATTGAGCCAAAATCTGTCTTTCTGTAACTTGAATCCATTTATCCTGGGGTTTTTCCTTGGGAAAACACATAATAAGTTTGGTTCCTTTTCCAAATGAAAGTACATCCAAGACATAAATTCAGACAGACCCTCCATCATAATGTCTACATGTATAGTGTGTCTCTGTATATTATTTTCTGGGTTACAGCCCAAGTTTTCCTAATTGCTCTGTGCTGTTTGGTTGTAAATCCTTTTAGCATTCATTTACTGCACAGATGCTCTTTTATAAAACAAGGAATTCAGGATGGGTTCCCACAGTTTATATTCTCATATTTGGTCAATTTGAAGAACCTAGAAAATCCATTTAAATACCTTCAGGGAAAAAAAGAGAAGTTTAAAATTGCATATGGCTTTGATCTGAATTTTTACATTAATAAAGGTGTGGTTTGGATAGTATATTGTAGAGTAAAAAATAAATATCATTGTGTATAAAAAGGCTGCAAAAAGATAAAAAATGAATTAATATTTAAAAAATAACATTTGATGAAGGTAAAAGAATTTTCAGTCTTAATTTTCTTATTCTTAATTGAATACATATTTTGGTTTGGTTGATGCCTGACATGGATCTTTCCCTAAAAGCCCACTTACCATTCTAACAGATCTGGCACTAAAAAAAAAAATCCTTAAGCAAATAAGGATGGATATTGGTGTATCAGTAAAAGTAAAAGACAAAAAAAAAATCAAACCAAAATAAAAACTATTTTTCTCAATGAAATTATTGACTTTAATGACTAATAATATGTGCTAACATGTAATAATATGTTACACAGAGATCCAAGTAGAAAAAAAAATAAGATTGAAGGCTATTTAAAAGATCCCCTGTCAGATATGGACTTTCCCTAATAAAAGTTACTGCAAAGAAAATTTTTCATTTATGTGAAGTGTTTCTTAATGCCAAACTGCTGTCAATGTCCCTTGGTGAGTTCATAATCTATATGAATAGATTATGGTGCTCTCTCAGAGGCCCTGCATATCTGACTTTCCATGAGTGCCTACACAGAATATATGGTCTTTTCTAGAACCTGGAAATTTAATTAATTTGCTGGCAGGGAATACATTTTTATGTCACATGGCTTTTCCCTGACCCTACCTTTCCATTTTCAAATGTGCTTCATATATTATGAACCTATATAATCTTAATGAACATTTTCAATACAGTAATTGTAATGTTTGACTTTATATTCTCGAAAGCTCTAATGCCTACATAAATTCTTTCTGTTTAATACTAAATGTTGCTTTGACAGTTGTATGAATATATGTCCCTCATTCTGCTTTTCTTAGATTCAATTCCCAAAGCAATATCCTTTAGTTATTTGATTATATGTAAGGTTCTTAAGCAATATTCTCAAGAACAGAAGACCTCTATCTGCTTTGTCTCTCACTGCTATTAAAGATGTGTTCTATGTGCAACATACCAAATTTAATATCTTTCACTCTGTCTTTTAGTATCTTAGAAAGCAGAGAGTGAAATGCAGGGTATTTGGATTAATTACTTAACCTCTTGACCTCATGTATTTCACTAAAATGAAGAATTTGAGTAGCTCGTTTTAAAAGTAACTTCCAACATTTTACTGAATATGGAAGACCTGGAATTTTAGAAATTGGAGTTTTGTTCTAGATTTGCAATAAACTATATTTTGTTTCCCCCAAGATATAGTTTCCTTATCTGTAAAAGACAAAGGCCAGTGATATTAAGGATATAATATTTAGAGATAACATATGTTGACTTATCTTTATTTCTGGAATTTTCTCTTGAAAATGATTCTGAGAACTGCTTTTAAAAACTGATGAGTCCAGGGTGTCTGAGTGGCTCAGTCAGTTGAGTGTTTGACTCTTGATTTTGGATCAGGTCATGATCTCATGGTCACAGGATGGAGCTCCATGTCAGGCTCCTCATTTGAGAGTGGAGCCAACTTAAGATTCTGTCTGTCTGTCTCTCTCTGTCTCCCTCTGCCCTCTCCCCTGCTCATGTTCTCTTTCTCTATAAAATTTTTTTTAAAAAAGGTGAATCCAAGAAAATATTTGGTGCCCTAAGGAAGATAGGTTGAGGAAAGGACAACTATTTGAGATATTTGAAGGACTTTAATGCAAAAGAGAGACAAAGGGTTGAACTCAGTCTTTGTGATTCTTGAGAACAGAAAGAATGCCAGTAGACTTAAATAGGAAAAATTTGCTTCCATATAGAGATGAAATTTATTACCTTATGAAATGTTAATAAAATCTGCTTCATAAAATAGCCTGTGTTCTAGATCTGTCTCACTAAAGATGTTGAAACTTAGGTCGCATGGCTAACTTCTCAAATCATTATGAAAGGAACTCATTCATAAGCTAGTAAGTTAGACAAAATGAATTCCAATGCTAATGGTCTGCGATTACATGGTAATTGTCAGACATAATAGTAGTGATAATTCTGACTGGAATTTGGTAACAGAAGTCTCAAAGATTTCATTGGAATTGCTGATTGGGAATTTTTAATACAAATCATCGTAATTGTTAGACACTGCTGTAGCACTCTAAATTGCTTTTATCCTACCAATGCTACTGCTCTGGAGAGAAAGTCACTTTTTTATTTGTGGAGGCATCACTTCTTTTGTATCTGGAGACTACCTTCTATCGTCACTGTGACTACTATTTCCCTATTGCAATGTGACTGACTATGACAGACATTGTGATAACAACGACTTGCAAAAGTAACTTAAAAATTGATCGTTTTCAGTTTCATTAAGGTGTGGAACATAAAGCATTCACATAGAAACACAAATTATTTTATCTGCAAGTGATTATGAAAATTCCTCATTTTGAAATTCAGTTAAGAAAAAAAATGAGTGACTTCTCGAGGTCATTCAGTTAGTAAGAGAGCTGTGATCCCGATTTCCTGAATCCCAGTATGGAGGCCACAAAATTTATTGCAGTAGCTTGCTTAAAAGTATAGCTCTTGGTGCATTGACACTTTCTTTTGTGTCCTTAGATGCACTACTTATCTTGAATCAGCAGGATGAAATAGGAAAGCAAATACACAATTTTATTTATAAGATACAGCAAAACACTAGGTAGTGTAGCCTGCTGTGTTCCTGGAGGGACATGGAAGTTGGCATCCTTTTGTAAAGCTTGACATTACAAACAGTCTTTGTAATCGGCTCACAACTTTTGCCAGAAGTGAAACCAGTTAAAGCTATATTCCAACTTAAAGTCAGGAGCTGCATAATATGATCTTATCACCACTATTTTGTGGCCGGAGACACCACAGTATGCAACATCCCCAGACTTTATAGTCAATAAAGCAGAGCGAGTTACCAAAGATTTCCAATCATAAGCATTAATGATTTTACCATCATTATTTAAGCTTGCCTGTCCACTCTAATCAGGACAACAGGCATAAATTAAATAAATAGAACATCTGATTATAAAGAGGATTGTTAACACAGGCACATTAAATGGTTGTAATAGGATATTAGCTAATTGGCAGGGGGGAAATGTCCTTAGACACCATAGTGCATATATTCCTTGGGATTTTAATTCTCTATGAACTTTGTTGAGCATAGCAACATGATAAGCCAAAGCGTTTGGGTAACGAAGACAATGCAGACAAATATTTTCAAAACAACGAAAGAAATGTAGATCTAATGTTGAAATTGGGCCAGTTTTGAGACTTAATCATTATGCTGAAGCTTTACGGATTTCTTTGTTTATAATGGAAGCGAAATATGAGATTGGGAGGGCTGATGCTTTACAAAGGTGTTTTGGATGATTTAACTTAATGTTTATTTACAACAAGTGATCATATTATCAGTGACTTTTTTTCTTATTTCTGAACTGGCTATCAAAAAGACATATGTTATAAGCTTTTAAATTTGTGGATTATACAGGTCTTGCTTAGTAAGTATCTTTTAGTATATCCATCCACAAGACATTTTCGTCCAAGAGACTGACATTCTAATTTTATCATGGAAATCATCAGAAAAGTAACTTTCAGCTAACACTGATTTGCTTTACTGCAATTCTGCTGGGTTGTATTAGGTTAGGGGAGAATATCCAAATATTTTTGGCTTCAGCAGGAGTGAGAGAAGAAGCAGGAATAAAATAATTTGGTCGTGTTTTGTGACACTTGAACTTAAAATAATTGTGGTTATGAAACTGAAAGCATATGCTGCGCTGTGATAGGTAGAAGGTGTTTTAATAGAAAGTAGAGAGAGGAGTAGATAGATTAAAATTCAGCAGAACAAACTACATTTGCATGGAAAGAATCATAAGTGAAGGAAGAAGGAAACTCCTAGTAACCTGCCAGCCTTCTTCAATGGCTCCCTGGTGAACTGGGCAGATAGGCTCACTTTTACATTTCCAGAATATATGTCATGGATAGGTGAGTGTTACGTAAACATAACAGCATATCAAATATATACAAAATATATAGAACCTATTTATGACCATCCAGGTTGCCTTAATAGGGATATCAAGATAGTATACATCACAAAAGAAATACATCCATGGATATTTAAAACTACAGTTCATTATTTTAGATTTAAAGAATAATGAATATTTAGAAAATGAAATGTATTTTATGTAACAAGTCTCATTTTAACAAGTCTATTTTATTTTTTACGTTTGTATTTAAATTCCAATTAGTAAACATACAGTTTAATATTAGTTTCCAGTGTACAACATAGAAACATTGGACAATGTTTCAAGGTACAACATTGGACACTTCCTTAAAACATCCGGTGCTCATAACAAGTGCAAGTCTATTGCCTATTTTACCCATCTGTCTCCCCTCTCTTCTCTTAAAACCATTGGTTTGTCCTCTATAATTAAGAGTTCATTTCTTGTTTTGCCTCTCTCTCTCTTTTTTATTTTCTTTGCTCATTTGTTTTGTTTCTTAAATACTACATATGAGTGAATCACATGGTATTTGTTCTTCTCTGACTGATTTCACGTAGCATAGTACTCTCTAGTTCTGTTCATGTCATTGCAAATGGCAAGATTCCATTCTTTTTTATGCTGAGTAATATTCCATTTGACAAGTTTCTTTGAGTTTTCAGAAGAATTTGTTATGAACTGTGAGGCAAAATCGTTTCATGTATTTTTGGTCAAGCACTTGAAAGTTTTAATATTTTAACAAAATAAATTAGGTCAATCTGGAAGTGAAATAGTTTACATCTGAATAAATGAAATGATTTTAAAGAATATAGCATTTTTGTCTGATTTTGAAGACAGAATTTTAATATTTATCTAATTTAATCATGAAAAAGTATATCAATAATTTTATGTAACAAGTCATTCCCGTCATTAACATAGTAACTGTCAAAAGACAATAATCAATTATCTTCCTACCAATTTAAGAGTGAATTTTTAAGAAAGAAAAAGAATAATGAACAGATAAACCATGGAAATATTTTACTCGGTAATAATGTACTTTTTCAAACATAGCCATTTTATTTTAATGTAACCCTTAAGAGTGAACACTGCTTCAAAAATATTTCAATTATTTAAATGTTGGGTTGGGGTTTTTAAGGGATAAAAAAGGCTGCTTATTATTTCAAGAGTGTCCTGCTCTAGCATGAGCATTAGATTAGTAAAGTTAGATGGTTCAGTAAGTTTAAGAAAGTAAGGAATCACCCACAATGTGGTATAAATAACACTAACATTTTCCAAAGATATCATTATTCAGGCATTGCAGAGATGCTTCAGTATACATTTTGCTTTTACCTTCAATTGTAGTTTATTTATGAGATTGGATAACAAGAATGGCTCCATTTTTAAATTTTACTTGTAAATTAAAGGGCACTAAGAGGAGCATTTTAGTAATATGAAGTTATTTTTTTTTATGCCAAGGATTTAGTATAAATAACTTTGAGATTTTAAAGTGGTTTTCTCTAAGGAAATATGTGATATATACAGCACCATTAGTAATTAAAATGATGAACTATTTTCAGGGCTCTCATGTAGTCCAAATGTTACAGATATAAATTATTTTGTTTTATTGCCCAAGTTACGTCTTTAAAAGAAAGTAGAATTAAATATTATAACTGATCATTGCCTGAGAATTTGGGGAGAAGAAAAAATACATAAATTATTATTGTTAAGCATTATGGAATTTACTTTGTCATTGATATAGTTTATATGAAAGCACATGTCCTGTAATTGTCTGAATAAGGAAAATGTATATATTTATTCTTCTGGAAGTCTGATGACATTAAATCAATTTTCAGGTGTCTGTGGGTTACTTTAGTGTCTATGACCCTGGCACCTAAGGATTTACTTTGTTGACAGTGAAACCCTTAGATACTTGAGCTCCAAATGAAAGTTGTTTTTTATCTGAAATAGGTTACAGTGCTAAAAGTGTGTGCCTTCATCTATTTTAGTAAGTGCTTATTTATTTATATCATTTACTTTGAATACATAATTGAGAGCTTCCATTTTATTTAACACAAGTTTTTTTTTTTTTA
>NW_027528000.1:0-486 GCF_008692635.1 Crocuta crocuta
CTCTCTTCCTCTTCTGGAATTCCTATGATACGGATATTATTCTGTCTGATTATACGGCTGAGCTCTCGAACTCTCCTTTCCTGTTCCTGGATCAGTTTATCTCTCTTTTACACGGCTTCCTCTTTTTCTATAATTGTGTCTTCTAAATCAGTTATTCTCCTTTCTGCCTCTTCAGTCTGTGCATTGGACGCATACATTTTATTTTGCATCTCATTTATAGCATTTTTTAATTCATCACAACTATTTTGAACCTCCCTAGTGTTTGTAGCAATAGTTTCTCCGCTGTCTTCCATGCCTTTTTCAAGCCCAGCGATTAATTTTATGACTATTGTTCTAAATTCTTGTNTTGTTCAGTTATGTTGCTTATATCTGTTTTGAGCAGTTCTTTAGCTGTCAATTCTTCCTGGACTTTCTTTGGAGGAGAGTTCTTCTGTTATGTTGTTTTGGTTAGCTTTCTATCTCTTGTTAGTTTTAAAAGCATGTTAT
>NW_027528001.1:0-1934 GCF_008692635.1 Crocuta crocuta
TGTATAACCTCTGTGCCTTTTAACATGAGTGAAGGTTGGGAAAAGATGAAACAGTCTTTAACAGGGCATCAAAACCTAACTAAGGAAATTATGGAGTCAGAGCAGCAAATTTTGTCTACATTTAGCAAAACACTACCTGACATTACTGGGTCCGATCTGTTAAGGGATTTACAGAAAGGGATGAATAATTTGAACCCTCTTGGACATGTGTCTGCCCTAATTGGAACTGTTCTCGTGAATACTTTATTCATAATACTTTTATGCTGTGTTATTATTTTAGTCTTCCGGTGCTGGCGAAGAAGGCAACAACTAAAAAAGGATAGACAACGCGTTCTCGCCGCCTTACAGTTTGCTACCGCTTCTCAGAAAAAAGGGGGAGATGTGGGAGCCTGACACTGACCACAAGAAAGCGTGGTTAGGGACGTGGGGACGACGTGCCTGCACACGGGGCTCCCTGCCTGGGCAAAGCATGCCTGCAAACAGGATGCTCTGCCAGGAGGCCTGCACACAATATCCAAGTTTAATGGTCCGCTCGCAAACGAGGGAACATGCCCTCCTTAGAAGTAAAGAGAAGGCTGGAATTGTGAGCAGGCCTCTTAGTAAACATGTTGTGGTCGCTTCCTCCCTTTGCTCCCCCTTGTCCTTGAAATGTGTTTGGCTACTTGCCCTTAATTGGTAAAGGAATGCATCTTGTAGATTTCAGTTTGTATCCAGTTACCGGGGTATAAAATAAACCGCAAGAGGGGCTTGCGCAGAATTGTTCCTCCGGCCGGAGTTGAGTCTGTGTCTGTCTTTTGTGTGTGTCTTGTCCTTTGTGTCATCTCGTCCGCAACACAAAGTATTTGACTTTGTCTGACTACACATTAAGAAACACTCGAAGCTGCCACCCAATGCTGCCACCTATTTGAAAGGTGTTAAAAATCAGGGCTTCAAGGAAGTCTTTAGCATCTGCAGATGTAGATAGAAGTTACAGCAGGCTCGTAAGTCTCCAAACTTTTCCTTAACACACAGCACAGAACTTCCCTGGCTTGGTTGTTGTTGTTCCCCTCCCCTCCCTTCTCTTCTCTTATTTTTCTTACCAAAAGCGAAAGTGCTCCAAAGATAAATAGCAAAATCAGCAAGTATAGTGTTCAAGCCCTGCATTACATTATTAAAAAGGAGGTGTTGGGCAAATTACTTTCTTCAGTACTTGTGGTGTAGGATTCTCGCTCAGAGAGTCGTGACACCGAGACTTTTCTTTCCAGGAAGCAACTTTATTTTGCCGGCACTGCTCAGTTGGGTTCGTACCCAAAAGAACTGAGCGGCCCACATCATATGGCATAGGTTTTTTTATGCATTTTCTATTTCTTTGTC
The DNA here is from genome assembly GCF_008692635.1 of Crocuta crocuta. NCBI lineage: Eukaryota > Metazoa > Chordata > Mammalia > Carnivora > Hyaenidae > Crocuta > Crocuta crocuta. The sequence continues at coordinate 1,354 of NW_027528001.1, forward strand.
TCCCATATATGGTAATACACATAAACATGTAGTCTGATTAAGTTGTTTCAGTTTACAAGAACATGGGGGATGTAGGCAGCTGGACTCATATCTAGGTGACCTTGAAGTCTTCTCTTCTCTCTTCTTCAATTTTTTTCGTTCTCCTTAGGGAGGGATTCCTACCACATTCCCCCCTTTGATGCTCGGACCCCTCTATTTTGGGTCAGAGAGCATCATCCTGGCTTAGAGGTTTATATTTCCATAACATCATTACATGACCGGCCCTTTTTCTCTCAACTATAGTCTCAATGAGACTGGAGACTGATCGTATAATCAAGGGAACCAAGCAGGGTACGATAAAACATCCTCCCAGAATTAGGAGGACAATACCTATGAGGGTTTTGAATCCCCCGAAAGATGAAAACCATCCTCCAAATAACTCTCTGGGGTTCCAACCATTCCAGGTTTGGACTGGGACATGAGCAACGTTTCTCATTCGATCTGTGATTTCCTCTATGACATTTCCTTCATCATCTATCTGTAGGCAGTAGTTGCTTAGGTTGAATTTTCCACAAACACCACCCTCAGAAGCAAGCAGGTAA
>NW_027528002.1:0-371 GCF_008692635.1 Crocuta crocuta
CTCAGGGTTGCGTTGTGGACACCTATAAATTGTAGTAAGTAGATTCTGCTGAAATACCTTATCCAGACTAAGGCCGGATAAGCAGGATACTACTCCCTCGGATAGCTTTTGATTCATTACATCTGAGGTGTGGCCTGAAATTATGCCTTCCTAAATAGGTCCAGGAAATTGTCCTTTTTGTTCAGAAGCCGCAACTTGAGAGTCAACAGATTCTCAGGGAAGACACCTGTATTCAAATTTCCCATGGAGAGAGCACAGATTTTTTTTAAAAATATTTTTTATTTATTTCTAGGAGAGAGAGAGAGAGAGACCCCGCGTGAGCAGGAGAGGGTCAGAGAGAGAGGGAGATACAGACTCTGAAATAGGCTCCA
>NW_027528002.1:510-770 GCF_008692635.1 Crocuta crocuta
TGCTTTCTACCTTGACTTACTCATTTCCAAAAGGCAGCAAACTACTTTTTGTCATATTTGCTGCAAAGAAAGCAAAGTAAGTGCATTCCATTTGCAACAACTAAATTTCTCACTTTGATAAACTTCATAGGACTAATTTATAACATTTCATGAAAGAAAATATTAGGAATACAAAATGATGGAAAGAAAGAAAAAAGCGAAGAAAAAAGTGTGTACTTATTTCTAGCATTAAAAAATGATTTTTAAGATTTTCTTTATTT
>NW_027528003.1:0-671 GCF_008692635.1 Crocuta crocuta
GATCAGAAAGAATCTCGGGGCTCTCTCACTCCCTCCCTCGCCAACCTTCAGGGACCTCTGGACCAGCTGGAGCCGGCCTCGGGCAAGTGGCACCCAAACATCGGACCTGAAGGTAATCTCTTTAAACTATTTTGTTTTCATTGCATTAGTTGGGACAGCTAGGATTCCACTGCAGGGTACGGCGGACCCCCCTGCATAAGATAAGTAGGGTTAGTTGGTGGGTAAGCAAGGAACTGTTTTTTGAGAAGTTATGGGCCATAAAGTGTCTAAGGAAAGGAGGCTCTTTAAATATAAAATGGAACATGCTTACAAAAAAGGGGTAAAGTTGTCCCCTCAAAAAGTTGCTCGATTTCTACGTTTTGTTCAAAAACTCTGTCCCTGGTTCCCTAAGGAAGGAACTGTCAGCATAGATATCTGGAATAAACTCGGGGACAAAATTAGAGAATGTTATGTTTCACACGGACCTAAAAAAAATCCGGTCGAAATTCTTTCTCAATTGATCATCATAAAGGGGGTGTTAGACCCCTCAAAAGACATTTTGGGAGTCTTCAAGCCCACCGCCTCCCCAAATGAGAGTAAGGTGGAATCGGGAGAGTCCCCTAAGAAGATTTCAAATTTAACGTCAAACAAGTGGACTTTCCCTGTGCAGACTACAGGGACTTACCCTCCAT
>NW_027528003.1:692-6205 GCF_008692635.1 Crocuta crocuta
CATCTGGGCCACTTCCTCCCATGCCACCTTCAAAAGGAGTAGGGCTCAGAGCCACCTTTAGAGAGGCAGAAAAAGAGGGAGATACAGATTTTGTTCACTGCTTCCCCGTTGCTCTTGGGGGAGAATTTGATGAGGACCCTTCTTGGGAACCTCTTCCCTATAAGATTGTTAAGGAACTAAAAACTGCCTGTACCGAATATGGGCCACTTGCTTCCTATACACTCACATTGCTAGAGGCCCTAATATCCCACTGGATGACACCTTATGACTGGATTCAGGTAGCAAAAGCCTGTCTGTCAGGAGGCCACTATCTGCTATGGAAAGCGGAATATGATGACCTCGCTAGAAAAAGAGTAACCATAAATAAAACGACGAAGAGGAGAGACATTACCCTCGATAAACTCCTAGGCGAGGGTGATTTTGACACTGCTCAAGCTCAAATGTATCTTGACAAAGTCACGTTTCAGCAGGTCACTGATTGTGCTTCTAACGCATGGAGAGCTTTGCCAATTGCAACAGGCAGGGCCGCTACCTTGGGAGAAATCCAACAACGATCGCATGAAAGCTATGAGGATTTTGTATCTAGACTCATACAAGCTGTTAGAAGAGTGATAACTAATGATGAGACAGCGGACATTCTCATTAAACAACTAGCATTTGAAAATGCCTCTTCTACCTGCCAATCTTTATGACAACGCATAAGAAAAACGGGCACCTTAACTGATTATGTCAAACAATGTATGGATGTAAGTCCTGCCTTTATCCAGGGCATGGCTATGAAAGCAACTTTAAAGGGAGAAACATACTCTCAATATGTCAGGTCTTTAGGCAGTCAGGAGGTACTAAGAACAAAAAACCTTCCTCAAGGTTTAATTGCTATTCTTGTGGGCAAGTGGGACATTTCAGTAGGGACTGCCTTACAAAAAAGGCAAATACCTCTCTGCCAGCCACAACATGCCCAGGACTATATGCCCTAGGTGTCAAAAGGGTTTTCACTGGGCCAAAGATTGTAAATGTAAATTTTGCAAAAATGGCCAACCACTGCAAACCAAAATCTCCAAAAATCTCAGGACCAGGGAAAGGGATTGAGGGGCCAGCCCCAGACCCCGACGCTAATTGGGGCAACATCCCTCAGCCCTCTCAATCGGTTCGCCAATTCCAATCAGTCTCCGAGCTCTATAGAGCAACCCTAGGCAGCGCAGGACTGGACTTCCATTCCACCACCAGCTCAATACTAACCCCTGATTCACCTCCTATAACTATTCCCACCAGTGTAAAGGGGCCCCTGCCCCCTGGGGTAGTCCGACTAATATTGGGACAGAGCTCCATCTCCCTTCAGGGGATCACTATAATTCCCAGGGTCATGGACGCTGATTATCAGAGAGAGATCAAGGTGCTGGTCTCTCCTCCTTCTTCCACCAAGCAAATTTTTAAGGATCAGAGAATTGCCCGGTTACTATTATTGCCTTATTATCACATAGGAAAGGATGCCACTAATGCCCCCAGAGGAGAAGGAGGCTTTGGCTCTAGCGATATGGCCTTTTGGATACAGGAGATTAAAGCCTCTAGGCCCATGAAAGTATTGCAGGTTCAGGGAATTCCTATTCAGGGACTTCTAGACACCGGAGCAGATGTCTCATGCATTGCAGGAAAAGATTGGCCTTCAGCTTGGCCAACTCAGAAAGCTCCTGCTACTCTCGTGGGCATAGGACAGGCTCTAATGTGGCAAAAAGCTCTCAAATCCTAAAATGGTCAGATGAGGAGCACAATTCAGGAACTTTTGGTCCTGAAGTTATTCCTTCCATCCCTTTTACTTTATGGGGACGAGACATTTTATCCCAAATGGGAATGTTACTTTACACGCCAGATGGCAAGGTCACTAGTCAGATGTTGCAAATGCGGCTTCATCCCAACAAAAAGTTGGACCAAACACAACAGGATATAATAACTCCCAAAAATATAAAACCCAAATTGGACAAAAAAAGGATTGGCTAGCCCAACTTGTAGAAGGGGCCATGGTTTCTTTTGCTGCTGACCCAATAATCTGGAAGTCAGAGGCTCCTGTTTGGGTAGAACAATGGCCCTTAACTTCTGAAAAAATAGCAGCAGCAAGACAACTTATAGAACAACAGCTTAAGGAAGGCTATATCAAGACTTCCAATAGTCCATGGAAGACTCCCATTTTTGTTATTGGGAAAAAATCTGAAAAATGGAGAATGTTGCAAGATCTGAGGGCCATAAATGTTACTGTTGGAAACTATGGGTTCTCTTCATCTCTTCAGCCAGGGCTCCCATACCCTATAGCTGTCCCGGATGGATATCAGATAATTGTGAAGTTTGTTAACTAGGTCCTTAAACCAGTTAGACAGGCTCATGACAACCTTTAACACAAATAGATTATGGACAGCACACTTAACGTTCTGTGTTAACTCCGTGCAGTCCCGGCCAATAATAAAGACTTCCTTAATTCGGCATCAGTGGTCTCGGTTGGTCGCTGTGTATCTCAGCATAATATTTTGGAAGTCTCAGAGAGATTATGGAGATCCCAGACCTCCAAATTCCTGTCTCATTCGCCTGCACCCTCCCTGGCTTCTGAAGATGTCCTGGGACCTGGGGAAACACTCTTGTCTTTCCTGCTGCCCCCAAAACAGCCCCAGTTAATCTGTGGGAGTCACCTTTCTAAACCTCTGGAGGTAAGTGCATTTACCATCTGAATTCTGAATGCACGTGTGCTTCTGTCTGGGGTATTAAGTGGAAGGCTGGACGCAGCTACTTCCCACCCCGGGGCACCCAGAGACGTCACGTCGGTGTGGCCACTTCTGTAACCTGTAAATCTGTTTTGTGGCCACGTCTGTACCTGTTTTGTTCTGTTGTTATTGTCACTGTTTTTAGTCTCATCTGTAGGGATTCTGTGGGAGGGAATAGAATCACCTCTGTTGTGTACGTGAGTGTGAACGTGCAACTCGGTCTGGCTTGCCCGCCAGGTTCGATTCTGTGGCTCCACAGGTGGGCACCCTTAAGGTCCCAAAAAGCCTACGGAGTCTGAGTGGGCCTATCTGCAATTCCGTGTTGAACAGCATACAGTCTATTGCGGCATTGGAATAGTTTCCGATCGTAAGTCACAAAGCTGAGACCGCTATGGCTAAGCGTCACCTAAATTCCTTCGGGACATGGCCAGACTGGCATCTGACTGGTCTCCTCATTAGAGGGGGCATCCCCACCATTTTATCTGTCTTTGCAACATCGCCTCACGGGAGCATTATGGGATTGGGACTGTACAAGGAAAGGATTTTTGGAAAACTATAAAATTATGTAAAGTAAAATGGCTCACTTTTGATGTAGGGTGGCCTCAGTCATCTGCCACATATGGCATGTTGTGGCCGGATTCCCAGATTAAACAGGGACACTGAAAGAATGAATGCCTGAATTGGAAAGGGCCCCCCAAACTCAGCCGATATCAGGAGAAACCTCGAGAAGGGGCCTTATTGGTCTGACTGAGATAAAATCAGACTGAAGAGGATGTTAAATCTCTCTGTTCCTCTGCCTAGTAGATGTGAGGGTTTCTCACTCATTCATTTCCCAAGTTAGCGGCTATAATTGGAGCCAACTGTGGTTAGTCTACCTCGGGACGGGGACTTTAAGGAATATTCCCAAGCAGCTGTCGAAACTCCTTTTGTTTCGGGGAAATTCCTTGTCTTCTCCAGACTGACATGGACTGCCTAACAAAAACAAAAACAAAACAAAACAAAACAAAACCAAAAAAAGAAACCTGAATTCTGTTCCTCTGTCTGAGCTGACAAAATTTAAAACTGGAATTCTCTTTCTCTGCCTCCTGCCGTCACCTTGCCTCTTCTGCCTTCCCTTCTGCCTTCCCTCCCTGCCTTCCTGTTTCTGCACCAGCTTGGGTGTGGTCTACATAACTGGTTCCTATGCCATCCTCAGTGCCTCGGGCACATTGGCTCCTCCTCCCACCCTCAAGGCCAAGGAGCAAAATGCACTTCCACGGAAATTTAGGTCTTGATTACTGAACATATGTTTGGGTTTTTAACTGCCTATTGCAGAGAAAGTAAGGCTATTTGGACCCATTGGAAAACATGGTTTGTGCTTACTTGGTTCCTGAATTTACCATCTAGAAAATTCTTGGATAAACACCTCTCAGTTGGTTACTAAGTCCTCAATTGGAGACTAAGGTTTCCTAAGAGTTAAAATTCTGCTAAGTGTACTTAAGGCTGATGGAAAATAAGGAAAGCAACCCTGGATATAGGAAAATGAGAGATATGTAAGAAAGTAATTTTGTCCTAAATGAGACTGATCGTTTAGAGAGAAATGGCTTTGGGACAAAGTTTAGAGGCAAAGAAAAATTGTAGAAGGTTCATGAAGGGAAATCTTTAAAAAGGATTTTTTTGTGTGCTTAGGATAGACTAAGGTTGAGATGAATGGAATTTTAAAAGTACACTGGTATAAGGTTAAAACTCCGTTTTTCTCTCTGTTCAAAAAACAAGGCTTTCTTGGATTATTCACCTGCTCTTGACAAGACAATGTAAACAAATGTTTTCTCTTTTGTCTGCCAAGAAAACCAAAAGTTTCAAGTGTCATCTTTTTCAGATCTTCGATTGCTTATTCAAAGGATGAGGGTCACCCCTTTCAAAAATTTAGAGGTGTACTTCACAGATATATAACCAAAGGATTCAGCTCTTAAAGTTTCAGGCATCACCTCATGGACCCATCCCTCTGGAGTTAAGTAGACCAACTCAGAAGAAACCTCAACTTGGTGAGGTGATCCAGATCCAGTCAACCAGCTTAAACTGACCCTCAAAAGGACACTGGCCCCTGAGATCTCCAGCCCTGCTCCAGCGACACCCGGGAAGCTGGCTGGTCTACGCACGCACGGCAGAGCTTGAGGAATCACCTGTCCAATAAGATAAACTGTTCTTACTCTTTGCCCAGAAAGCTGGGGAAACAGTGAAAAGCCTGTTTACACTCACCTTCCTCTTATGTTCTGTTGGTATTAATTGCCTCTAATCTAGACCCCATTTGTAAGAGCAGGGCTCATGAAAGATTCTGTTAAACTAACCCTTCCTTGGTATGATGATTATGAGTAACGGGTTGTACAGGAGGCTAATTCTGCTCTCATGCCCAAGGCGATTCATTGGAGCTCTAATATTGGGCATTAGTGCACTGATCGCCATCAGAGGGTCTGTGGCTGCTTCCACTGTCTTCCTTGTCCAGGAGGTACATACAGCCCAACACGTTGACCAATTAACTAGAAATGTCTCTTTTGCATTGGCCACTCAAGAAATAATTGACAGGAAATTGGACACTAAGGTTAATGCCTTAGAAGAGGCAGTGCTGTTTATTGGAAATGAATTAAGTTTTCTAAAATCTCTTTTAGCCCTTCGATGTCACAAAGAGTATAACTGGATCTGTGTTACTCCTCTCCAACATAATAATACCACGTACACTTGGGAGAGAATATCCAAAATCACCTACTTGGTATTTGGAATCATTCTAAT
>NW_027528004.1:0-889 GCF_008692635.1 Crocuta crocuta
AAGTTCACGGACTCTTTCTTTGGCCTACTCCAATCTATTGAAACCATCTAGTGAACTCTTCATTTACCACGGTTACTTTTCAGCTCCATCATTTATGGGTAGCTCCTTTTGATAACTTCTCGACTGGTATTTGACGGCATATCATTTTCTGCGTTTGTTAACTTTCAGGAAGTCCAAGGTCATAATGCTTCCTAGGGACAGTTTCTGTTCATTTCTTCTCTCAAAGGGCCTTACTTTCTTATTTCTTTGCATGCTTCATAAAACTTTTTATTGAAAACTGGATGTTGAATATTACAGTGTGGCCAATCTAAAAATCGGATGTTTCCCCTCCTTTGGGTTTTCTGTTAATATATACTGTTTCCTTAATGACTTTTCTGAACCAGTACTATGAAGTCTGTATGTTTTTGTCATGTGTGACCACTGACATCTCTGTTCTATTAGCTTAGTGGTCAGCCAGTGACTGGAAAGACACTGCCTTAAAAGCCTGGAACCCAGAAATTCTCCCAGTCTTTGCAGATGGGCTCTGTGTGCTGGGACGTCCGTTTAATACTAACCAGGCAGTTTACAACTCTGCCTTAACCCTCACTTCCTGCCCATGCAGAGCCCCAAAGTCAGACCTTCTTGGTTTCTGCCTGAGCATGTGCAGAGCCGTGACTGTATACAGTCTTTGAGGTTTCCAAAAATTTCCAGGTCCAAGACCTCAAAGCCCTTCTTCCCCAAAATACCTTATTCCCAGCCTTTCCTCTCAAGCTTTTCAGTCAGTCTGTCTTTGCTCCAATTGTTGTCAGTGCCTCAGGCAGCAGCGACAAAGTAAATATTTTTGACAAACACTCCCAAGGTTGTCACTTCAGTGAGATCAAGGAAAGCCTTTTCAATTAATCTTAAGGGA
>NW_027528005.1:0-3096 GCF_008692635.1 Crocuta crocuta
TGAAAGTTCCCCTGCCTTGGACCTACAATCCCCGAGGGGTACTCATCCTTTCGGTTTCGTTCGCCCTCTGCCCTGCGTTTGGACGCGAGAAGTTGCAGACGAAATGACATAAAGGACAAGACACTCACAAAAGACACACACAGACACAACTCCGGCCGGAGGAACAATTCTACGCAAGCCCCTCTTGCGGTTTATTTTATACCCCGGTAACTGGATACAAACTGAAATCTACAAGATGCATTCCTTTACCAATTAAGGGTAAGTAGCCAAACACATTTCAAGGACAGGGGGGAGCAAAGGGAGGAANAGAGGCCTGCCCACAATTCCAGCCTTCTCCTTACTTCCAAGGAGGGCATGTTCCCTCGTTTGCGAGCGGACCATTAAACTTGGATATTGTGTGCAGGCCTCCTGGCAGAGCATCCTGTTTGCAGGCATGCTTTGCCCAGGCAGGGAGCCCCGTGTGCAGGCACATCCCTGCGTCCGTAACCACGCTTTCTTGTGGTCACTCTCGGGCTCCCACAACTGCCATTACATTTGGTCTTGTTGAGAAACACTTTAAGGTAGAGATTTCATTCTAAGGCCAAGACTTCAAAAAGAATATAAAATAGCAATTGGATTAATAAAAAATAAACTAAGAGTGCTATGAATAGCTTTGTGAATCACAAGAAACCCCCACAATATTAGCCAATTTCCTTCATTTCTAGATCTTTGTACCATTTACTTGGGGTTAATTTTTCTTTACAAAAAATTAGTCATCACCCTATGTATTTTGTGAAAATTGTAATTGAAATTTTTGCCGAGTGGTATGTAATTTGGCTGCTAATTCCTTGGCCTGTTTTTGTAAAAACAATGTTTGTGTCCCCTTCCCTTATGTTGAAGCCCTAATTTCCAGTGTGACCGTATTTCGAGATTAGCTACCAAGGAACTAGATGAGGTTAAATGAAGTGATAAGGGTTGGACTCTGACCTGATAGAAGGACTGTTGTTGTTGTTTTTTTTAAGAAGATACTCCAGAGAGCTCTTTTCCCTATACATACACACATACAAAGGAAAGGCCCTGTGACACATTAAGATAGTGGCAATCTGCAAGACAAGAAAAGTATTCTCACTAGAAATCAAACTGACTAATATCTTTATCTTGGACTTCCCAGATTCCTGAACTGTGGATAAATAAATGTCTCTTGGTTAAGTTACTCAATCTATAGAAACTTGTTGTGGCAGTCTGAGCCACCATATTTGGTCTGGAGACTTAACAGTGGGTGTTATTAGCTAATATTTATTTTAAAATACTTTTCAATTGGGAAGAATCCACTTTATCCTCATCTGCAATGTCTGATTCTTCTAGAACATAAATAATAGTTGGTAAGATGTTGGGAATAGTGAAGAGTAAAGGGGTGAGAAGAAAAGAATGGTCATTTGAGTTGTAAAAAATGTAAATTTTACTGTTTATCAAAAAAAATTGATAAAGTCTCCATACAAATAAAATAGCCCTATGTTTAAAATAAATGAATAATAAATAAAATAAAACAACCCAGAGTCCCATGTTTATTGGTATCTCTAAAACTTTTTTAAAGGTACTCTAAAATATGCATACAACCTGCCTCATTTTAGGTAAGTACTGATTAAAATGGCAACTAATTTTTACTGTCTTTAGGATTCCAACTAAAATAATGTACATATATTTAACAATCATGGCAAATTTACATTCAATTTGGCCAAAGTCACAAAACTGTTTTTCTTTGTCACTAGATTTTTGCTGTCCATTTGGCTTTACAAAGATGTGCCAAGTAACTAGTTACTAGCAAAGAACTTGTGACTAATTTCAGCTTTGCAGTTGTAAGGAAAAATTTCTTCTTATTGTTCACTGTCCCAGCAGAAAGAGAAAACCTTGCAAACATGGACACTAATTGTAGGAAGTCCTTAACATTGCCTTGACCAGCTTATGAGATCATCTATCCCAGCAGCATCTCAGATCAGTCAGGTACAAGCATTTAGACCCTTTAAGAGAAATCAATAATGGGAAATAATTGAAAATCCAGGCTTTATCCTCCTGTGTGTTTTTCCCAGTAGTGCACTGACTACCTGCTTAGATATGAAGAGGCCATTTCAAGTAATATTCTGAGGCTTACCATGAATGGCTACAATAGGAAAGCTTCAAATATGTTCTTAGCAGGACACTGAAGAAAGATTCACCTAGAGTACAGTCTTTTTACCTGGCAATTAGCATTTGGATTAAAATACAGAAAAAGGTTCAAATATTTGATAACTTACTACATTCAGCTTCCATAACAATTCACTATTGAGGCAGCACTCAAACTGACTACTACTATAAAGTCCTGATAAGAGAATATTATATGTACAGCTGAATGAAATTACAAAGACAGGTTTGGAAGGGAATTTGAATTTAACATATTTTCCATAAATAATTTTTCTTAATCTTAAAATAGGGATATTAGAAAAATTAAAATCTCTTTCTGTAAAGATACTTTCATACTTTTTCAAAGTTTATTTATTTTGAGAAAGAGAGGGAGAGTGTGAATAGGGAAGGGGCAGAGAGAAAGGGAGACACAGAATCAGAAGCAGGCTCCAGGCTCTGAGCTGTCAGCTGGATGATACTGGGTTTGAGCTAGGAAACCACAAGATCATGACCTGAGACAAAATCAAAAGTCAGATGTTTCACCCACTGAGCCACCCAGGTATCCCGACGGTTTCCTATTTTTAAAGTACCTAGTAANTTACCCACCACTTCCACTGAAAACAACACAAAGACTTAATATTATGATCCTGATTATTTAAAGCAATAGAAACTATAAAATAAACCAGTTCATATGTTGTGGTGATTACCTGTTTCTGTTATCTGTTCTGGAATATGTGTATTTATTTCTATGAAATTATAAAAAACTATAATTATTTTTAAATTATATAATTAATAATATAATTATTTTTAAGAACAGATTTTCTTCCTAGAAATTATAGTTATTGTTAAATCCAGTGTGGCCACATCTCCAGATAGATTAATTCAACTAGAGCACAGAATAATCAACCACTAAGTAAAATTTTCATAACTGAAATTTAATAATTGTTACCCTAGCTCCTT
>NW_027528005.1:3156-6286 GCF_008692635.1 Crocuta crocuta
ACTGATGGAAAGGATTCTTTTTCTTCAAGAGATGCAAACACTTTTAAAATTAGAGTATAGCATCTAGGTAAATATTGTACATATTTGTGAAACCAAATTTAATAGGAAAGGCTAAGAAGAGAATATGACAGTGTTTATTGGATTAGAAAAATCCAACATTGCTATGTAATCTTTTTTTAAAATAATGAATGAATTATCATTTATTAATCACAAATGACAATTATGAGGACTGATAAAATGAGGAAACATTAATGATACACATTTAAATGGAATAAATACGAAATAAATTTGTTAAAAGCATGATTCCAACTAAAAAAGTGGGCAAAATGAAAGAAAATTCAACCTTATGGTAGGTTTAAAACATGCATTTTAAAATCTTTGGTTTACTTTCACACTTTTCTTGTCTATCACTTGGATGCTTTAGATTTTTATAGGGAAAAAAAAGAAGCGTATCAATTGTTAAAGTATCTTTAAAAACCTACCCATCTACATTTATTCTTTAGATGTAATTGTTAGGTTTAACCCTCATCCCAGAAATTCATTTGATTCTCCACCCTTAATGTTTACTTCATTTATATACCCTCCTTCCTATAACCCCCCCCTTTTTTTTTTTACAACATTCTATAGTATCACCACTCACCCATTGTTCCAACCTGATGTTTTCATCTTTGAATGTGGTTCTCTAAGATGCCAGTCAACTTTCTTTTAAGGAAGAGGATTAATATTTAAGGCTTTGGCTGGATTTAATCTCTTACTGTGATTCCAAATACAGTCTGCTGCTGTGGTTCCAAATACAGCCACAGACCATACATAAATACAAGGACTTGGTTGTGTGTCAATAAAATTTTTGTTTTTACAAAAACAGACAGTGAGTGGGTCAGCTCTAGAATAATCTTAGTAACCAGTGCTGTTTATCAGTTGAGACTAGAAAAAACAGTATTAGAAAATTACATGATTATATTTACAAATCATAATGTAGGATTTACATAGCAGGGATGTGTGGCTAGCTCAGTCAATAGAGCATGTGACTCTTGATCTTGAGGATTCATCAGTGGAGAATTTTTCTTAGAAAACTTAAATTTTTTTCTCTTTTGATTTAAAAGTCAAAATAGTAGCTATAAACAAACCTAATTAATTTGTATTGAGGGGTAATATATTAAAACATAAATGAAGAAAATTCATCTGAAAGTTCCCTTTCTCTCCTTTTTCTAAAAAGTGTATCAAACCTTTTTAACTGCAGTTATTCAAATCTTAAAATTAAAAAAAGTCACATAAAACATAGAAAGACATACTGTAAATAAATCTACATCACAGTGAAAAAATCATGATAATAGTTTTATTACATTGTCAGCTGAATCAAATACACTGATACATTGTCAGCTGATTCATATACTCTGGATGTTCCAATACTGCTTTAACCACCTCTTGGTGTCTCCGCTAAGAATGCCTGTCTCAGTTCCGCCTGGAAATCCACCACAGGTACTTGCTGCTGCTGAGATCGCCTTGGGTAGAGCTGACACTCTTGGTTGCTCAGTGAGGCTGTCCTCCTACGTTTGAGTTGGACTTCCACCTCTGGTACGTGCTGTTCCGTAGTCCGTCTGAGGTGTAAGCGGTCTCTGGCCCGCTCCATCGCGCTGCTAGCCGCTCCTTAGAACAGTACGTCAGGCATGTCCGGCGACCACTCCACTCTGTGTTTTGAGTCTATGTAATCTTTTTTCAATAAGAAAACTACATTAACATTACTTACATAATTTTAACATTCTCATTATCATGTATTAATAACATAATTTCTTTGGTTGTTTTAAAATTTTTTCAAAATTTTATTTTTCATTCGGTATAATTAACATACAATGTTATATTAGTATAACACTTTAATACCACAATTCTACACATTAACTGTTTTCAGGCCAGTAGGTATAGTCCCTACTTGTCACCATACAATATTATTACATTATTGACTATAATCTCTATGCAATACTTTTTATCTTCATGACTTATTTATTTTATAAGGAGACATTTGTACCTCTTTTTAAAAAAAAGTTTTAACAGAGAGAGATGCAGAGAGAGAGAAAGAGTTGGTGGGGAGAAAGAAAGAGGGAGTGAGAGAATCTTAAGCAGGATCCACAAGGTCAATGCAGAGCCCCATGCAGTGGTTAAAATCACAGGCCTGTGAGATCATGATCTGAGCAAAGTCAGACGTTTAACTAACTGAGCCACCCAGGCACCTAACGTACCTCTTAATCCCACATTTTTAGTTCACAACTCCCACTGCCCTTCTGGTGACCACCAATTTATTCTATTTTAGATTCTGAATTTGTTAGTTTTGTTCATTTGTTATGTTTTTAGATTACATCTAAGTGAAATCATATGGTATTTGTCTTTCACTGTCTGAGATTTCCTTTAGCATTATACCCTCTAGGTCCATCCATCTTTTGCAAATGGCAAGATCTCATCCTTTTCTAAGGCTAAGTAATATTTCATAGTGTGCTTATTCACATCATCTTTGTCCATCCACGTATTGATGAGCACTTAGTTTGCTGCCATATCTTGCCTAATGATGTTGCCATAAACATAGAGGTCCATGTATACTTTTTAATTAGTGGTGTTTTTTCCACTGGGTAAATACCCAGTAGGAATTGCTGGAGTGTATTGTGTTTCTATTTTTAGCTTTTTGAGGATGCTCCACACTGTTTTCTACAGTGGTTGAATCACTACATTCTCACCAACAGTGCAAGAATGTTCCTTTTCTCTACATTCTTGCCAACATTTGGTATTTTTTGTCTATTTTGATACCAGTCATTCTGACACCAGTGAAGTGATACCCCATTGTAGTTTTGACTTGCATTTACTTGATGACTAGTGAAGTTGGGTATTTTTTATGTCTGTTGGCCACCTGTATGTCTTCTTTGAAAAAAATGTTCATTCAAGTCTTTTCCCAAGTTTTAATTTGGGCCCAAGTTTAACTTCTGCCCAAGTTTGTTTATTTGTTTATTTGTTTCTTTGGGGTTGAGTTGTGTAGATTTTCAATAAAGTCTGGATATCAGCTGGGTTGTACCATTTCTGACTATCGTCTCTTATTTAATAGGAGGCCTTTTATACTCTGGTTTCTCTTACATCTTATAAATATTTC
>NW_027528005.1:6448-21726 GCF_008692635.1 Crocuta crocuta
GGGGAGGGAGACAGATTGGGGAGGGGAGCAGACCCAGAGGGAGGGACACAGGCGGGGGGTGGGGGGTGACAGAGTCAGAGCGAAGAGAACAGATGGCTCGAAAACACAGCGACCGAGGGAGGACGAAAAGCGCTACGGTGACAGGCGGCGTATGAGGTAGTGCCCCGCCTCGGGGTANAACACAGCAGCCGAGGGAGGACGAAAAGCGATACGGTGACAGGCGGCGTAGGAGGTCGTACCCCGCCCCGGGGGAAACCTAGAACTTCTCTTCCTTCTCCCCGCTGCCCGCCGCCCGCGCCTCCCTCCCGCCCGGCAGCCGCGGCCCCTCACCTGCGCGCAGCGTCGGCAGGAGGAACAGCAGCAACCCGAGCCCGCAGGGCTGAGGCCCGGGGACCCCCATCCTGAGCGGGAGACCTGGGGCGGGAGGGGGCGCGTGACTGCTCCGGCCCCCCGCCCTGCCCCTTCTTCCCCCTGCTCCCGAGGGGCTCCGCCACCACGCGCGCCGCGCTTGTGGGGCCCGGGGCTCCGAGACCGAGGCTGGCCACCGTGCCCTCCTCCTAAATCTTTCGTCTTTTAATAGGAGGTCTTTCATTTGTTGATGGTGTCTTCTAAAATTTTTATGGTTTCTTGTCTCATGTTTAGGTCTTTAATCCCTTTTAAGCTTATTTTTCTGAATGGTATTAGAAAAAATGGTTCAGTTTCATTCTTTTGCATGTAGTTGCCCTTTTTTTTCACCCAACACCATTTGTTGAAGACACTTTGCCATTGCATATTCTTGCCTTTTTTGAGGATTAATTGCTCGTATAATAATGGGTTTATCACTATATTCCCTATCACTCTGTTCTATTGAATGTATTTTCTATATATCTTTTATGCCAGTAACATACTGTACAGAACGTTGAACAGTATCATAGTCTGGAATTGTGATACTTCTAATTTTATTCTTCTTTCTCAAAATTGCTCTGGTGATTTGAAGTCTTCTGTAGTTTCATACAAATTTTAGTATTATTTGTACCAGTTGTAGTATTATGTTTCTAGTAAATTTGTTCAAACATTAATATAATAAGAGAGCATGAGCAGGGGAAGATGTAGGGGAAGAGAAAGAAAATCTTAAGCTCAGCATGGAACCCAGTGTGGGGCTTGATCCCACCACCACAGGATCATGACTCGAGCCTAAATCAGGTCGGACTCTCAAACACCTAAACTACTAGGCCACCCCAAGTTTGGTATTGCTAATATAGTTTTCAGATTACAGGTCTTTCACTTCCTTGGTTAAATTTAGGTCAGAGATTTTATGTTCCTTCATGCAATTTTAAGTGAATTGTTTTCTTAATTTCTCTTTCTGCTACTTCATTATTCATGTATAGAAACAACGGATTTCTGTATATTAGTTTTATATTGTGCAATTACTGAAGTTATTTCAATTTCATAGTTTTTTTGATGGAATCTGTAGGGTTTCCTATACATACGTTTCTGTTTTTCTTTTCTTTTCCTTTTACTTCTTTTCTTGGTTTTTGATTTTTTGTTTGTTTGTTTTTGGTAGCTTCTATATGTTGCGATACAAATTTATTACAATATTGAGTTACTGGCTTTCACCATTGAAAATGTTAGCTATGGGTTTGCCATATACAACCTTAATTATGTTGAGCTATGTTCCCTCTGAACCTACTTTGTTTAGGATTTATATAATAAATGGATGTACTTTGTCAAACAATTTCTCTGCCTCTATTAAAGTGATCATATGTTTTTATTCTTTCTCTTGTTAATGTAATGTGTCATAGTGATTGACTGCAAATATTGAACCACAATTGCATCACTGGAATAAATCACACTAGATTGTAGGAAATGGTTTTTTAATGTACTCTTGAAGTTGATGTGTTAACATTTTGTTGGGGATTGCATTTATGGTTTTCATTATTTTTATTTACAGTTTTCTTTTTTGGTAGTGTCTTTTTCTGGTTTTGGTATGAAGATAATGTGGCCCTATAGGATAAATTTGCAATTATTATTTTTCTCTACTATTTGTGGAGTAGTTTGAAGACTATTTCATCATTCTTCTTTAGATGTTTGGTAGAATTCACCTGGAAAGGTACCTGGCCCTAGACTTTTCTTTCTTGGGATTTAAAATCCACTTATTGGGTTGATCTCTTTTATATTATGTGTCTGTTTGTCTCCTATTACAGTCTTTGTTTTTAAGTCTATTTGTCTGATATATGTATTGCTACCTTACCCCTTCCTTCCTCTCGTTCTCCCTTCTTCTTTCCTCCCTTCCTCATTCTCTCTCTTTTTGCTTCTGTTTGCATTGAATATCTTTTTCTATCCCTTCACTTCCGGTCAATATGTGTGTTCAGATATAAACTGAGTTTGTGTAGAAGGCACATAAGAAGAAGCTTACTATTATTAATTATAAAGAAAGTCAAAATGAAATACCACCTTATACATTAAAATGGCTATTATACTTTTTAAAAAGAAAGGAAAGGGAAGAAAAAGTAATACATCTTGGTGAAAATATGAAGAAATTAGAACACTTGTGTATTGTTGGTAGGAAAACAAATAGGTATAGATGCTATGGAAACCGTATGGAGTTTCCTCAAATAAATAAATACAGAATTGTAATTGAATTCAGCAATTCCACTTCTGAGTATATACTGAAAGGAATCGAAACAGGGACTCAACAGTATATATAAAATATACCATGTGCTTGTGCTCTAGGAAAGGTTCCCACTCTGGTTTTCCAGAGAATAAACCAGTTGGACAGAAAAATAGAAAGAGAAATTACTAGTGTAAAGTAACTCTGTTTCCAAGAGAACCTTGGCAGGCCACAGTGGGGATTCCAAAGATGTTCCAGGACAACAACTTTGAAAAAAAACTCGGGTCACACTGGCATCAATACCCCTATTTTTAGTGATTTGTGGAATAATTCCTATTTCCTTCTGACCCTTGCCTTTGAGCAGAACTTACCTTGGTTTCTTGAAGGAGAATGTACCCTAGACCTAATATATGTAATATCAATGCACAACCCCAAGTGATGACTTACTTTCCCTTCCTTTCTGAGCGTTCAATACAGTTCACCTGGTATACTCTATCGCTTATGTTATTCTATAAACTCCACTTCCAGTTTCTTCTGGTTTTCATTTGATTTTTATACTGGACAAAGCCAATGACCCTCTTGGTTGGTCTTACAGGCCCCTCCCTCTGGGTCCTAGGACCCAACCTGCTCTATCTATCTTAGGCAACTGAGAACCTAGGGGAAGTATCTGAGGTTATTCCATGAGAGGTGCAGCAGTCTCATTGGGAACTTCCTAATAGTAATTAATTTCTGGCTTGCCCAGGGATACACACATAAGAATTGACCAGCCAAAGCTCCAAGTGCTGATGGTGGTTTTAGGTTGTGACAGGGAAAAACCAACACACATGAAAAGCAAAGATTAGCCTATTGGTGAATCACTGAGAAGTTCTCCCCATATGCAGCACCTTCAATCCACCCCATTCTTTCCCTAGAATAAAGGCTGGACTCCCAACTCTCTCTTTACTTTTTTGTCCACTGTTGGGTAAATGTCTACTTGTAATTCTGGGAAACCAGACTTGAATTGAGTCAGTTTCAGGTCCTACTGTTGTTGAGGACTGAAGGATGGTCCTGTCCCCACTACCATCCACTGGTTGCACTGGGGTTTTCCACATGTGGTAGAGTAGACATGAAGCAGGCTAGAATTGTATCAGGTGTTATTTACATCTGAAATCTTTTTCTCTATTCTACACCTCTTTCCCACTGCTTCTTCTTACTTTCATTCTTTTAACTGTTTCCTTCACCACTATTTACAAGCATGTTGGAATCTATCTCATTTACAGACTTTGGTTTGTATTACTATCATTATATTGATAAATGGTATAATTCTTGACTCTTGTTTCTAGGGAACTCTGTGACTTTCATCCAACTCACTTGGCTGGTATTGCCACAGCCAATAATTCTTTACTTTGCTTAGATCTCTGATATTCTAAACAATATTTTCCTGGAATCTTCTTCTTCCTTTACCACTAACCCAAATTTTTGATAAATGCAAAGCTTCCACTGTGCATTTAAATCTTTTTGTTTGTTTGTTTTTGCTTTTGTTTTTGTTTGGAAGGACAAACTCTAGACTAATCTCTTTATTCTATTCCTGGGTTAAGTGCCATCTAAAATGTAGGTTTTGCTGGATTCCCTAATAATAGCTAAGAAGTCTAACTTCCTCTACCCATTTATATTATGTAACTAATTTCATAAAATTATCCAGAAGACCCAGACTGAGACCTTAGCAGAACAAACTGTTGTTGCTCTCATTCTGTACTTCGAAGAAACAGGAGAGTAGAAAAGGGAAAGGGTGCAAAAATCTGGGTCTTTGTGACTGAGGTAGTAGACTGCTGGACATCTCATGGAATGATCTCAGACATTTCCCCTGGGTTCTCAGTTGTCTAAAATGTATATTCTCTGAGAAAACCCATATGCAGTGTGGTCCTAAATGGGGGAAGTAGCCAGCATCCTGAAGAATGGCCCAAATAGGGTGTTTCCTAGAGAAGTGGGCACAATTTAAATGGTGCAATTTAGAGAAAAAATTAATGCCTTAAAGCAATGAAACTTGGATTCAGTGTCAACCCATAGATTAAGAAATCTATCCTAAGAATTTGTCATTATTATAGCACCATATTACAGCCATCTATTGTAGACAAGAGACTAAATGGAAGGAAATACTGTACACAGTGGCCTTTATTACTCCTTATCAAGACACCAATTAAAAGAAAATTCTAGAGTGTTTATAGCTAATTTTTCAGGATTGAAAAACCACTTCAGGGTACATGTGATAACAGACAGGTTGATGAACAAAGAACAACCAAACATATCCCTAACCTAGGCAGGACATATATGATATTCTGTGAACACTCCCTCAAATGAGAAAAGACAAAAAACAAATTGCCAAATTGCCAAACTGATAAGAGTCCACCCATTTACAAAACAAAACAAACAAACAAACAAAAAGCAATCCCATCAATAGGCCAAAGACCAGGAACTTCCTATTATCTTAATGTTTAATATTTTGCTAGAGGGGAAAAACAACTATAACTTAACAATAGCTAGGCCTCCTGTAAATCTTTAGCATGTGAAAATCTCTCTAGTAACTCCCTCTTGACTTTATCTCCCATGGCTCCATAAACTAGTCACCCTCCATACTTCAAGTGGAGCTCTTTCTGCCCTCAGGTCCTGTCCTGTGATTTAATAAAATCACCTTTTGGCACTAAAGATGTCTTCAAGAATTCTTTTAAGTTTTGCTTGCACAATAAATTGGATTAAGTTTTATTAGACATCTAGGTCTTTTCCAAATAGAATGGAGTACTAAAGCATTGATTACTGAACATAGGTTTGTACTTTTGACTCATTGCAGGGAAACTGGCTATTTGCGTCTAGTGAGAAACATGCTGTGTGCTGAATTGATTCATAAGTTTGCCATCTAAAGAATTTTGGTGTACCATTTATAACTGGTTAGTACTTTTCCTTGGAGAGTACGGTGAAGAGTTAAGATTCTGCTAAACGTAACTAAGACAGGAAATCAGGGAAACAATCCTGTGTGTAAAAATTATGCAATGTGTAAGAAAGAGAAAATAAATGGAAATGCATTTTTGTTGACAGGAAAAGAAAGTAATTTTGTCCTAAATGAGATTGCCTGTTTGGGAAGAAATGGCTTGGGACAAAATTTGAAGGCAAAGAAGAGTTGTAGAAAGTTTGTGAAGGGAAATCTTTGGAAAGGAATTTTATGTGTGGTCTGGATGAAATAAGGTTGCAATGCATGTATTTTTAAAGTACACTACTATAAGATTAAAATTCTGCTTTTCTGTGATGTCCAAAAATTTTTTTTTCAAGGACTATTGATCTGCTCTTGATAGGAAAATGTAACCAAAGTTTTTTTTTTCTCTTATCTGCCCGCAAAACCAAAGGTTTTGTTTTGTGTTTTCCAGATCTTTGATTACTTAGGTAAAATTCTTAATGTTAAAGGAGCTAAGTTTTGTTAACAACTATATAACGCTATATATTTGCTTTTGAAATCTTTTATTACCACTTTGGTAAAATAAATAATTAAGATCCTATTTAGGATGTGCTTTATTACTTTCTACGATTTTAACAGACTTCCCAGGATTTAAATTATAAATGAAATCCTTTTGATAAATCAGTTTTATTTAGGATGTTGTGACGCTGGAACACTATCAAACAAAAAACGGTTAACGTAAGGTAAAGATTACAGAGGGTGGTGAACCAAAGAGGCTCGAAAACGAGACAGAGGAGTCAAGGGAATAGACTGAGCACACCTTTATTGTAAAAGGCTCTTGGGCGAGGTTCCTCTGCTAGGGGTAAAACCAAACCAGGGAAGTTGCCCCGGAGACGGAGGAGGCGGGTATATATAGGACTGTGGTTCCCTGCGAGGGCAGGTTTCCTTATTTGGTCTCGCTTTTCCTGGGTTGAGTTTCATTTCTGCTGCTGTGATGTGTTTTCTGAGAAACGAGTGGCCAGAAACTGGGAGCCAGAAGCTGGTGGCAGGAAAGTCCTGAGGCGGTCATAAGATGGAGTCGGGTCCGCCATCTTGGTGTCTTTTTCCAGACCCATCAGACCCGCTGTCNCATGTTGGTGTCTTTTCCCAAACCCGCCAGACCTGTCAGTTAACCATAGGCTGCATTGCTTGGGTAAATGGTGTAACTACTGAAATATAAATCCAATTCCTGGAGTTTTAATATGTTTTGGTAATAAGGTCATCACTTGATATTCTGATTAGCAAAATGTTATGTGTCATGGAAATAACCACATTTCCTTGTCAACTTCATTGTAATGAGCTCTCTTATCACATGTTTAACCATGTCCATTTTTGAATCTTTTGTCATTTAAGTTATTATACTTACTGTCTTACAAAATGTGTTTCATTTTCAAGGAAACTTATAAGAAGGGCTTTTATGATAAATAAAGGTATTTGACATTTTTAAGATTGTAAGGCCACAAGTCTAAACATCTAAACCAAACTGACTCCATGACAGGCTTTAAGTTTCCCCTCTAAACTAGACAGCCTGAGTTTCAGCATTCCCGAAACTATCAGGTAGTTACACATTGCCCAAGGCAGGAGAAACCACCCTTGCAACACCCAACCAGGAAAAGGCCAGCAACCACCCTCCACATTGTTAAGGGAGAGGCCTGGAGATAGAAACTATAGATAGGACCCTGTTACCTAATGTTAAAGTTAACCAGTTAGTCGCCGAGTAAGACCCTAGGCTCACTCTGTGATTGGTTAAATTTAAAGGTACTCTAAATGTTGTAATTGGATCCTGCCAAAAGTAACGAATACTCTAGACAATGTGTATGATCAAACCCACTGTCAATGATGTTGAATAATTATGATTGGATCACTCTTCCCATGTCACAACTCCTGTAACTCCCCCGTCTCAAACCCCATAAAAACCCTACTCTGCCCTTGTTCGGGGCTCTCAGCATGGATTCATTGCATTGGTGAGGTCTGGGAGCCCGAGCTTAAGCCCGTAATAAACCCCTTTGCCTTTGCATACATGACTCGGACTCCTTGGTGGTCTTGGGATTTTGGGGAGATCGCGATCTGGGCATAACAAAGATTAGTACTAAAATGGGTCAGAATTCCAGAATTAAGCTGCATTCAAACTGAATAAATTAGTAACATGGGACTAAATGAACTAAAAAAGGCAGTTTTAGTTTTGCGACTCTTATTTTAGAGTATTGTCAGTTGCCTTATATTATTTGCTCTCACAGAGTAAGGAAACACCACTTAGGATACCCATCATATACAAAAATGTGATAAAACATTCATTTGTAAACAAACAAACTGAAGCATTTAACTGTTCTATTTAAATCCAATGAAATTCAAAAAGTCTCAGTGAGCATTCTTTCTTTCATAGCAATTACAGTTTTATTCATAAGTTCAATAAGAATCTGTTCATCTTGTAACAGGACACCATCAAAAATATTGGTTATTCTATCAAGGCTTTGACTAGAATGTCATATTTGAGTGACATGCATAGACTCAGGTATAACCACACAGCTCAAAGGAACAGAAACGAACTTTATGAAACATGGAGCCATAAACACCTTTGGAAATGTCAATCTGATACCTTGCTTACAGAGTTCCCAGTAGCCTTACCCGGTGAGTAAAGAGTACCTTTACTCTGCACCTTCCTGGCAGGTGCAGAAAAGTCAGGATATTTGGGGACCTTGTGAAAAGGCATTTGCCCTATTCTACAGGTATTGCAGGCAATTCTGACAGCAAGTATTTGGCTTGGCTTCTGGCCTGGAGAGGCTACTAAAAGTTCAATCTAGATTTCTTATAAAAGTTTCCAGCAAAGCAAATTTTAAAGGATCCATATGATCAATCACTACTCTTGCTGAGCCTATGTAAATAGGCCAAGTTTGTTAAAACCGAACTTGATTTGGCTGTGTCTGGAAATGAGGGTGTTGAGAGTGGGAAAAAAAAAAAAGACAACTATGTTACAATAAGACCATTATGGATGTTAAATTCTAGTTCTGATTGTCTTCTAATGTTTGTTGTTTGTCTAAACTATGTAACTTTAGGTATCTTCAGAAATTCTGTCACAATAGCAAAGGTATGGACCATCGTCTTGCTTATTATTCTGTGGTGATAATAAGAGAACCCCATGGGCATATGATTATGTAAATAACTGGGAAAGTGAGATAGACTCCTCCAATAATTGTGTATGAAAATCCTTTTCTCACTGTAGACCTAGATTATACTGCTTTATTATTCACTTAAGGTTGGGTTGATTCATAAATCTCTAAGTGAATATGCAAACCATAGCTTCCCTAAATCTGATCTAACAGCTATTAGTAACCCACCTCATACACACAAAAAGGACCTGGTTTTCTTAAAGACTTGTAAGTCTAATACAGCAGGGGATTTAATTCCAAAATGGAGGGGCTCTTCCTTGGTCATATTACGTACTGCCACTGCAATAAAGTTAGAGAAGCAGTCTTCAAGGGCTACTTATCTAAAATAAAACCTGTACCTCCTTCACAGGAAACCAGTGAACAAGTTAATGTGCCTTCTCATTCCCGTGAACCTGTAGAAGTCCTCAAACTTCTCTTAGGATGTTTGTACCTTTCTTTTTCATCTTCCTTTCCCCAATTTCTACTAATAATTCCTTTCTACAGTGTGCATAGCATTATGCCGAGCTACAAAATAAGACACTGCCCTGGATGTGGAGTTTTCACCCATGTTGAGTACAATTGGATTGTCCAATTGGGTTTCCCCTTTACAAGGTCCTGACAGGCACACACTCCCTATATGCCTACATTTTAGAGATAATTTATAAAGATACCATGTTTTGTGGTCAGCCTATCACTAATCAAAATGTTTTTTCCTGGCCCATGATCAATAAGACTTGGAACATGTCAGGACATAACCATACTTTTTCATACCCTCCAGCAGATAATATTAAAATATTAACTGATTTTACAAACCCACAAGTTAATACCCACCAACAAGTGCTGAAGTTATAAAACCCTACTTATCAGCACACTGAGGATGGCATTATTCAAATTTGGAATGCATATTTATGGTTCACACCAACTATTGGACAGCTTAATAAAAAAGGGCGTTTCTTTTTTTTTCTGGGAACAAAGAAATCACACCTAAGATACCTGGGCAAATAGCACACAATATCTAAGGTTGCTATCACTAGAAACATGTTGCAGTTGTTCTGCAGTTGTACTAGTGATTGGATTGCTACTGATTGGATAAGGCATCCTGGAATCAGATGGCTAACTCCAAATGGAACCTACTGGATATGTGGGGCTACTCTAAGGCCCTGGGGTTCTCTAGGATGAATAGGTCATTGCACTTTAGGATTTGCCTGTATTCACAGGTGGATTATTAAAACCATCACCATCCCAGCTAACCTTCCAAATCTAAGACAAAGATGGCTAGGATCTGTTTTCCAATGATATGACCATATGGCATCCAGCTTTGCTCCCTCTGTGGGGTTAAAAACTGTTATGTGATGTGTGGAAACCCTTGATTTGTAGACCATAGGGTGCTCAATGATTCATAAAACAGCATTTCCTTACTTAACACTCAAGTTGCGCCCATACACAAAACACTTCTGCAAAATAGAATGGCATGAGATGTTTTAACTGCTGCACAAGATGGAACTTGTGCTCTCAAAAAATATGCTGTGTGTATATTCCAGACTATAACAAAAATGTCTCAGGGCTTTTAAAAGGCATAAATACCCAAATTGAGACCTTACAAAATCCTTCTCTCTTTCAATGATTGGTTAAGTTTCTGGTTTGGAGGAGGTCTATTTTTGACTATTAAGGGTGTCTTTCTTGGAATTCTTATTCTTCTAACCATGCTAATCCTAGTCTGTTGCCTTTTTTGATGATTCTCTGCTTGGTGTCTAGACTCCATCACTAAATAACTTCTTGACAACAGATGATCTTCACTCACATAGATGCCATACTGAAGAGCCTAAATAACGCCATATTAAAATTAAGACCCCCATTAAAAGCAACCTCGGGCTGCACATAGCAGCAGTCTCAGAAAAAAACTGCAGATTGTTCAAGGCCGAACCTCCTCCCCAATTAGCCAATGAGAGGAGGTTAGAAACATTCCTGCGGGCTGAGGCAAGAGCTGCTCCCCTGTGCCTAACTCACCTCATAATTGGTCATTTTCAAAGGGGTCTCAAAAGGCCATAATTGGGTCCGCCAAAAGTAACGGACACGTCACAGGTACTGAATGGTCAAAGTTGTTGCCAAGGGTGTTATACAAATGTGATTGGTGTGTACTGTAACACCCCTATCCCTTACCACTTAAGAACCCTGCTCACTCTTGTTCGGGGCTCCCCCCTGCTGCTGCTGCTGTGTAGGTAGGCGGGTGAGACCTGGCTCGAGCTTGTAATAAAGACCTTTTTGTTCTTGCATCAGTATTGGCTTCTGAGGTCACTGGGGGACTCGTGATTCAGGCACAACAATACTATGGACTTACTGTCCATGTTGGATTCAGCTGGCTCTGCTTTTCATAACTCTTGTATATGTTTCCCAACTGACCAATATTGATCCATAGGTATGGACAACTTTACACCCCTTCTCAGCAGGAAGAAGCTACAGAAGATGAGACTTGCCACTTTCAACAATCCAAAGATTTAAGGGTCAAATTGTGTAGTTCAGGATACATATGATTGGGGAGCATGAGACAGGCTGAGGCTCAAAGCATAAGCTAGCACACCCCTCCTCCACTAAGTGAGACATGTATGATATTCCTTGGACACTCCCAGCTACCCAAAAAGAGAAAGGACAAAAAATAAATGGTCAAATTGATAAAAACTCTGTACCAGCTTACCAGAAAAAGGCAATCCCATTAATAGGCCAAAGTCAAGGAACTCCCTCCTGTGTTAATGTTAATTATTTGCTAGAAGGAAAAACAACTTTAGCTTGGCAATAACTAGGCTCCAGTAAGTCGTTAGCATGTGAAAGTCTCTTTGGAAATTCTCCACCCCCTCTCCACAAAATAGTCACTCCCCCTGCATGCACTGTAGCTTTTCCTGCCCATAGATCCTATCACTGTGCTTATCACTTGAAGAAGTCTTTCTTGCCTGTCGGCTCCAGACCATCACCCCCATCACCCCAAAACTTCATCACCTGGGTTCCTGTGTTCATGAGGCTACTAACTCCTGATATGGCTCCAGTCATGATCTCACAATTCCTGGGATAGTACCCTGACAGTGTAGATTCTGGTTGAGATTCTTTGTCTGCTTCTCTCTAGCCCTCTGCACTCTGTCAAAATAAATAAACATTAGAAGAAAAATGTTTAAAAAATTCTTCTGATGTATTGAATAACCTTCCCCAGACGGAGAGGGCTTGCATCTAATGAGACTTCAGATGCAGCCAGAGTGTACTGCTGAACCGTCTTCTGATCCAATGAATCCATATTCAGATGTGCTCTGCCTTTATCCATCTTTGCCCCAGGAACCAACTTCTGAAATTATTCATAGAGGTATTCATTATTAACCCACTAAATTCAAAGCTTCTCAATTTCCAGTCAGGGATGTTGCAGATGGACATGGATACACTATTCTGGTACAAGTGCCACTCTCCATGAGTGATTCATCTTTACGAATGGAAAAGTTTGGATGGGGGTGGGGAGTTTACAAATTTTATTGTCCCATACAGACTTAGTAGATATAGAACATTCCATAAAATGTTCTATAAAAGCTATAAAATAGCTATATAAAATTCCATAAAATTCCGTAAAAGCTAGAGAATACATACTCTTTTCAAGTGTACATGGAACATTCTTCAAGATAAGTCACATATTGACCATAAACCAAGTATCAATAAATCTAAGACTGATATCCTACCAAGCATCTTTTCTGATGACAATGATATGAACCTAGAAATCAATTACAAAATGGAAATATTTGTGAAATATGTGTAGTAAATCAGAACACTTCCGTACTGCTCATGGGAGTGTAAAAGGTTGCAGCTGCTTGGGAAAACAATTTGTGATTCCTTAAAATTTAAAACAGAATTAACATAAGCCTGCCTCCTTCTTCTCTAACGTGTTTTTTAAAATTTAATGTTTTATTTATTTCTGAGAGGGAGAGAGAGAGAGACAGCATGAGCAGGGAAGGGTCAGAGAGAGAGGGAGATACAGAATCTGAAGCAGGCTCCAGCCTCTGAGCTAGCTGTTAGCACAGAGCCCAATATGAGGCTTGAACCCACAATCTGTGAGGTCATGACCTGAGCCGAAGTCAGACGCTCAACCAATTGAGCCACCCAGGCGCCCCTAACATGTGTTTTTAAAATACAGGTACTCTGGGCCACTTGGGTGGCTCAGTCAGTTAAGCATCGGACTTTGGTTCAGGTCATGATCTCACTGTTAGTGAGTTTGAGCCCCTACATCGAGCTTTGTGCTGACAGCTCAGAGCCTGGAGCCAGCTTCAAATTCTGTGTCTCCCTGTTCCTCTCTCCTGTCCCCGTTAGTGTTCTGTTTCTCTCTGTCTATGGAAAATAAATAAATATTTAAAAAGTTTTTATAACAGGTAGTCAATATAAACACCTGTTTAGTATGTGTAAACACATACATACATCTCTTAATTAGGCACTGTTTATAATAGTCAAAAGGCAGAGCAACCCAAATGTGTTACCAAACCCATTCAGTGTGGTGAATGCACTGTAACACAAGATCTAAGACGCCAATTTTGAAGTAAAGAAAGTCTTATCAGAGGATAACCCAACAAGAGGTCATTTGTCCTTTATATAAGAAAAGTTTTACGAAAGTTTCTTTTTTTTAAACTAGATATTTTGATTGTCAAATTCCTGAAGGGAACCTAAAGGGAAGTACGTGGTGTTTGTGACATTCATAAGAGGAACCTTATACCCAAGGAGATTTGCTGTGGTCAGACACTCCCAGCATTGTTCCAAAATATTGGTGTGTTTTTTCCCACCCAGGGATGTCAGGTTCTAATCTTTCCTTCTCTGCCTACTGAGTCCCATTTTTTCCTATCGTATTTCCCCCAGTGAACACATGGCTCCTAACTGTTGTTAGGAACAGAGACAATGACTGACCTTAACTGCTTTCTGCTGAATGGCAGTGAAGATGGAAACAGCAAGGCAGACTCAGAGGTTGATCCAGAGGTCCAGTTTCATAGGAGGGTATTTGCAATGTCTGGGTGAGCAAGATTTTCTTGGAGGTGTTCTTTTTGTGTCATATGTGATGGCTTCTATGAATTACATGTAAAAAATATTAGACCAATGAGCATTAATACTCCAAATGAAAAGCCTCCTAGGGAGGAAGTCACACCAATACAAGGAAAGATGCATGGTAGCTATTCAAAAAGTCCCTGAAATATCTGGTTATTATTATTACTTTTTTTGTTTTAACTATAGTTTTTCCTCCATCTTCCATACTTATTTGGATCTTGTGATACTGTTGATTAGAATAATTAAACCTCTGAACTAGTTTATGATTTTCAATCCCCAATTTCCCCTTTGGCTTTCCAGTTCCCATAGGAACATCTCTATGAGGCATATTTAATTTTACCTGAAGGAAAGACTGATCTTTTTTTTTTTAATAAATAGTTTATTGTCAAGTTGGTTTCCATATAACACCCAGTGCTCATCCCCACAAGTGCCCCTCTCCGTGGCCATCTCCTCCTCCCTCCCCCCACATCCAACAGTTCTCAGTTTTTGTCAGCATTCAAGAGTCTCTCATGGTTTGCCTCTCTCCCTCTCCCCCACCATTTCCCCTCTTCTTCTCCCCCTTGGTGCTCTATTAAGTTCCTCCTAATCCTCCTATACATGCAAACATATATTTGTCCTTCTCTGCCTGACTTACTTCACTCAGCATAACACCCTCAAGGTCCATCCATGTTGCTACACGTGGCCAGATTTCATTGTTTCTCATTGCCATGTAGTATTCCATGGTATAGATAAACCACATCTTCTTGATCCATTCGTCTGTTGATAGACACTTAAGCTCTTTCCATGTTTTGGCTACTGTTGAGAGTGCTGCTATGCACTCTCCTATGCTATGAAGCTCCTATGCTTCAGCGTTTCTCTGTCCTTTGGGTAAATTCCTAGCAGTGCTATTGCTGGGTCCTATGGGAGTTCTATTGTTAATTTTTTGAGGNGGAAAGACTGATCTTTGATATTCAGGTTATTATAAGTTTAGGCAATTGTTTACCCATCCTGGAGCTAGTAGCTCAATATTTCTAGTTCAGTCCTAATGTCCTTTTCTAGAAAGAGAGTATGGCTCTCTAGCATTAGCAGAAAAGAATGTGAAAACATCAATTCTCATCGTAAACACCCAGTGGCTGGGGGAAGAATTTAGTCTAAGTTTTCTGGAGATGCCTCTAATAGTTTACACGGCATTTGGATGTTTGGCTAAGAGTGGAAAGGACAGAAAAAGGTGGCTCCAGCATCAAGTAGAAAATCAACTGTTTTCTCCCTCAAATTCCAGAGTTACCTGTTACCTGAGGCTCTGGATTTTGGATAGGTAGTTGGTTGAGGGGAGCCACCATGGAGAGCCCTGGGCCTCATCAGTCCTTTTCAAAGACACTGGTTATCTGAGCCCTCCAGGTCATTCCGATCTTCTCTGCATTCATACAAAGGAGCATGGCTTACTTATAGGGTTTGACTTCTGTTGTCTCCTCTGAGGACATTCTCATTTCCAGTACCCTGAAGACCCACATAAATGCCACTTTGTGCCAGGACCTTGGAAGGAGGG
>NW_027528005.1:21792-26029 GCF_008692635.1 Crocuta crocuta
TGTTTGTGTTTTTTTTTTTAAAGTTTTTATTTATGTCTAGGCGAGAGAGAGAGAGAGAGCGTGAGGAGGGGAGGATCAGAGAGAGAGGGAGTCACAGACTGAAACAGGCTCCAGGCTCTGAGCTAGCAGTCAGCACAGAGCCTGACGCGGGGCTCGAACCCACGAACCGCGAGATCATGACCTAAGCGAAAGTCGGACGCTTAACCGACTAAGCCACCCAGGCGCCCCAGATTTTTTTTCTTAAGCCTCCTTTTCTGTTCCTTATTCTCATCTTGAATTTCATTGTAATACATTGAATTGGCAGGTCATAAGAGCTTCTCCATGGTCCCCTCCAGGCCAACAGCCGATTTTTACAGTTTCATCTGAATATGGGGCCAGTTGACTGACAAATTTTTCCCTTAGAATCATCTTAACTTTGAGGGCAGTAAGGAAGATAGCCATATATTTAAAGAGAGCCTCTTTTAACCTTTCCAGGAAGGGCACCAGGTTTTCATCCTGTGTCTGTAGATAGTGACTAAGTTAGAATAACTTAAGGGTTTAAACTTAGACCTCTTTTTAAAAAAATTTCATTTTATTATTATTTTTATTTACATCCAAGTTAGTTAGCATACAGTGCAACAATGATTTCAGGAATAGATTCCTTAATGCCTCTTACCCATTTAGCCCATCCTCCCTCCCCTAACCCCTCCAGTAACCTTCTGTTCTCCATATTTAAGAGTCTCTTATGTTTTGTCCCCCTCCCTGTTTTTATATTATTTTTGCTTCCCTTCCCTTATGTTCATCTGTTTTATGTCTTAAAGTCCTCATATGAGTGAAGTCATATGATATTTGTCTTTTTTCTGAATAATTTCCCTTAGAAGATACCCTCTAGTTCCATCCATGTAGTTGCAAATGGTAAGATTGCATTCTTTTTTTTTTTTATGTTTTATTTATTTCTAGGAGAGAGAGAGAGAAACAGCATGAGCAGGGGAGGGTCGGAGAGAGAGGGAGTCACAGACTCTGAAACAGGCTCCAGGCTCTGAGCTGGCAGTCAGCACAGAGCCCGACGCGGGGCTCGAACCCACGAACCACGAGATCATGACCTAAGCGAAAGTCAGACACTTAACCGACTAAGGCACCCAGGCGCCCAAAGATTTCATTCTTTTTGATTGCTGAGTAATAGTTTTTTGTGTATATATATACTACCTCTTCTTTATCCATTCATCCATTGATTGACATTTGGGCTCTTTTCATACTTTGGTTATTGTTGATAGTGCTGCTATAAACATTGAGGTGCTTGTGTCCCTTTGGAACAGAACACCTGTGTCTCTTGGGTAAACAACCTAGTAGTGCAATTGCTGAGTCACGGGGAAGTTTTATTTTTAGTTTTCTGAGGAAACTCCGTACTGTTTTCCAGAGTGACTGCATCAGTTTGCATTCCCACCAGCAGTGCAAGAGAGATCCTTGCCTGCATCTGTTTTTGCTTGACTTGTTGATTTTAGCCATTCTGATGGGTGTGAGGTGTTATCTCATTGATTTGTATTTCCCTGTTGATGGGTGATGTTGAGCATTGTTTCATGTCTGTTGGCCATCAGGATGTCGTCTTTGTAAAAATGTCTGTTCTTGTCTTTAGCCCATTTCTTCACTGGAATATTTGTTTCTTGGGTGTTGAGTTTGATAAGTTACTTTATAGATTTTGGATACCAACTCTTTATTTGATATGTCATTTGCAAATATCTTTTCCCATTCCATCGGTTGCCTTTTAGTTTTGCTGATTGTTTCCTTCACTGTGCATAATCTTTTTATTTTGTTGTGGTCCCAATAGTTTATTTTTGCTTTTGTTTCCCTTTCCTCTGGAGATGTGTTGAATAAGACGTTGTTGTGGCCAAGTCAAAGAGGTTCTTGCTTTCTATCTCCTCGAGGATTTTGATGACTTCCTGACTTACATTTAGCTCTTTCATCCATTTTTGAGTATTTTTATGTATGGTGTAAAAAAGTGATCCAGGTTCCTTTTTCTGCATATCGCTGTCCAGTTCTCCCAGCACCACTTGCTGAAGAGACTGTCTTTATCCCACTGAATATACTTCCTGCTTGTCAAGGATGAGTTGACCATATGTCTGTGTGTCCATTTCTGGGTTCTCAATTCTGTACCATTGATCTGAGTATCTGTTCTTGTGCCAGTATCATACGTCTTGATGATTACAGCTTTGTAATACAGCTTGAAGTCTGGGATTGTGATGCCTCCTGCTTTCATTTTCTTTTTCAAGATTCCGTTGTCTATTCAGGGTCTGTTCTGGTTCTTTAAAAGTTTTAGGATTGTTTGTTCTAGCTCTGTGAAGAATGCTGGTATTATTTTGATATGGATTGCATTGAATACATAGATTGCTTTGAGTAGTATTGACATTTTAACAATATTTGTTCTTCCTATTCAGGAGCATGAAATATTTTTCCATTTTTTGGTGTCATCTTCAGTTTCCTTCATCTGCTTTCTATAGTTTTCAGTGTATAGATTTTTCTCCTCTTTTGTTATGTTTATTGCTAGCGGTTTTATGGTTTTTGGTGCAATTTTAATGAGATCTATTCCTTGATTTCTCTTTCTGTTGCTTCATTGTTGGTGTATAGGAATGCAACCAATTTCTATGCATTGATTTTATATCCTGCCACTTTGCTGAATTCCTGAATTAGCTCTAGCAGTCTTCTGGTGGAATCTTTCGGGTTTTCCATTTATATCATGTCTTCTGCAAAGAAGTTTGAACTCCTCCTGGCTGATTTGGATGCGTTTTATTTCTTTGTGTTATCTGATTGGTGAGGCTATGACTTCCAATACTATGTTGAATAACAGTGGTGAGAGTGGACATCCCTGTCTTGTTCCTGACCTGAGGGGGAAAGCTCTGTTTTTCCCCACTGAGGATGATATTAGCATTGGGTTTTTCATATATGGCTTTTATGATCTCCAGGTATAATTCTTCTATACGTACGTTTTTAAGGGCTTTTATCAAGAAAGTATTTTGTCAAATGCTTTGTCTGTGTCTAATGAAAGGATCGTGTGGTTCTTGTCCTTTCTTTTATTGATGTGATGAATTACATTGATTGTTTTGTGGAGATTGAACCAGCCCTGCATCCCAGCTATAAATCTCACTTGGTTGTGGTGAATAATTTTTTTGATGTATTATTGGAACTGGTTGGCTAATATCTTGTTGGAACCTTAGACCGCTTTAATTTCTCCAAAACACAAGCTCGGAAGTTGTGGCAATACCATTCCTCAGTGGGATGGTCATAGTCCATAGTCCATACTCGATAAACCATAGTCCATAGTCCATAGTGTGATGGAAATGGCTAGACTTCAGTAGGAAACTAGAACTTCTCTCCAGTCTCATGAGAATGATTGTTCATTCCCAGATCTTTCAGGTGCTGCCAGAACTCTACATTCCTCTGTCTCATTAAGAGTCCGATTCAACAAAAGCATTATATCTTTCCAGGTCACCTCAAAAACAACTAATATTCTAAAAATCTTCTATATACTTATCCAGATCATCAGAAAGTTTGCCTACATCTCCTTTTACCTGCCTTAAATCTTGTAATGAAAAAAGTACTTGTAACCGTATCATAGTATTTCTGTGTTTCTCCTTCCTGCACTCTAGTTTCTTGTAGGGGAATTATGCCTATAATTATATATTATGTCTATAATAATGCATCATGGGGAGGACCTGGATAAAGTGGGCAGCTGAGAGCAAGAGTACACATTTTAAGGTCTGGATATATAGACTGAGGACCTGAGAAGGAAGGTGCGATGAAAGACTTCTCTTTCTCCTTCTCTAGGTCTGCTGTGGATACAGGCAAGAGGCCCTTCATTCCTTCCATTCACCATTGTGAATGCTTGGAAAGAGTTAAACAAATAGGCCAGGATCAACCTTACATATATCTCAATTTTCTCTTAAGGTCCCCAAAATGCTGAACATAGGGGACTTCTCACCGTTTCCCATCATATTTGCAAAATCAAGTCCAGTTGTAGGATAGTATTATAGTTGATATCTCCCTCTGTCAGCCAGGTTTCTTCGTCCAGATTTTTGGGGGTAACCTTCAGTGCAAAAGGAAATTAATGGCTTTTTCCTTAGAGTTTGTGCATTAACATCATCCAAAAATTTCAGAATCATTTCCAAAGCAGTATTAGCTTTGGTTGGGTAATTGCCCATTTATGGGGGGGGGGGAAGGATGTGAGAAGGGTAGAAGAAAGAAAGAAAAGACGTCTCTTATCTCA
>NW_027528005.1:26103-30407 GCF_008692635.1 Crocuta crocuta
AAGGCGTCTCTTATCTCAATTTCCTATAGTTGGCCAGGAGAGGAGTCCTTTTTTGGTCTCATGTTTTGTGACTGAGGGGCTCCTGGGTGGCTCAGTCAGTTAAGCATCTGGCTTAGCCCAGGTCACAAGTACACAGTTTGTGAGTTCCAGCCTCATAGGAAGCTCACTGTTGTCAGTGCAAAATGTGGTTGGATCCTCTGTCTCCCTCTTTCTCTCTGTCTGTCCTCTTCTCATGTTCTCTAAACAGTTTTTTAAAAAAAAGCAGAGATAAAAATGCATGGCAGAATTGGAAGAAGATGTTGAAGATGTTCCTCACCAACAGATAAAAAGACAAAAAGAAATGGAAGTTAGGAACAACAATAAAAATATTGAGAATTAGTCTAAAGCAGTAATTCTATAACTTTACTTGCATTAGAGTCACCTGGAGGGCTTATTAAAGCAGAATTTCTGGGTCCCTCTCATAGAGTTTCTGATTCAGAAGGCCTGGGGTTCTGCCTAAGAAGGTACATTTCCCACAGGTTTCCAGGTGATGCAGATACTGCTGGTGTGTGGACTAGACTTTGGGAACACCTGTTCTAGGAGGGTCAACATCTAATAACAGGATTTTCTTTTTTCTTTTTTTTTAATTTTTTAAAAATGTTTTATTTATTTCTAGGAGAGAGAGAGAGAGAGACAGTGTGAGCAGGGAAGGGTCAGAGAGAGAGGGAGTGACAGACTCTGAAACAAGCTCCAGGCTCTGAGCTGGCAGTCAGCACAGAGCCCGACGCGGGGCTCGAACCCACGAACCGCGAGATCATGACTCAAGCAAAAGTCGGATGCTTAACCGACTAAGCCACCCAGGCACCCCTAATAACAGGATTTTCAACAATGAAATCCAGAAAGCAGAGGGGAGGAAAGAATGAAAGAAAGAATTGAAAAATGACATGAATTTTCAGATTGAAAACGTACATTGAGTGCCCAGCACAATAAATGAAAAAAGATTCCCTGCAAGGGAAATAATGATGACATTTCAGAACTTTGGCTGTAAATACCTCAGTGATAAACACTCCAGAAAGAAAAAAAAGTGCACATACCAAAAATAAGAAATCAAGTAGACTTATACTTCTCAATAGCAACACTGACAAAACACTGAAGGGATACATTCAGAGTAAGAGAAGAAATAATTTTTTCCTCATCTGTATTATTTCTCCTAAAGCTGCTTGAGAATGTACTTCTACCAAAAGTGGGAGGTGCTAGTGAGGGAACAAAAAGAAGCCTCAGAATCCAAGAAAGAGGCAAAAGGAATTCTCTATATGATGCTCGAAGGAGAGTTTTCAGGTGGCAGCTTGTGATATCCCTAAATGAACCCTGATGTGTTTACCCTTATTGGGGAAAAGGCTCTAGTTCTCTTAAAGAGTTTAGGGGGTTAATTAACAAAAAATTCATAGAAAATTAGGTAAATAAAAAGTACATTAGCTCCAACTATAATTAAAATTTATATAAGAAAGCATTATATTTACTCATTCACACCATGTGACCTACAGTGAACATCATCATATTAATGTATTAACATTTTTAAATTATGCTACATTTATATTGCAATAAAATAAGAGGAGAAGTATGTTCTAGATGGGGGAAATACAATATTCATAACAACTACAAATACATTCATATTTTCAATAGTAGAAATTTATTATACAATATTTAACATGGAGGAAAAAAATCAAGAAATACTAATTTTGCTTAGAATAAGAGAACCATCGATAAATGTTGAATGTGGCCATTCCTGAAAGTATAACTTTTATCTGAGTATTTTTATGTCAGCAGATGGTTGTGAGAAAGGAATCTGGGAACAGTTAGAAGGAAATCTGGTTAGAGCAGATTTAAAGAAAAAAAACGGTGACCAGCCAGATGTCTGAGACTGTATACTCCCCTTGCATTCTTTGGCTTCTGTAATCTTGCTTGTCTTCTGCATCCATCAACTGCCTGTGTAGTGCCCCCTCACACTTTTACTTTTTTTCCTCTCGAGCCCCTACATTCCCAACCAAAAAGCCAAGGTCAGGGTCTTAGCCTCTGGAGGTGAGTCTCCTGGGGTGTATTGGGTGTGAAATAAACATTTTTTAATTCCCTAGTGCATGTCACTTGTCCCTTTCTGGGTGCTGAGTATATGCTCTAACAGTTGTTTTATCATTATAGCTGGAAGTTTAATTTGACATTTTTACTGTGTATTGTTTTGCTGTTAATAAAAATTCTTGAAAGAAAGAAATAAAAGAAACTGAATCTTGGGCATGGGCAAACCAGGGAAGTTTGAGAAGAAGGAGTGGGTGGAAGGGAAATCTGAATTCCTTACAGTGGGTCTAAGAGGATGAAGTCTGGAGGGCTTAGACAGCTACAGACTTGAGCCCCCTGTGCAAGAAAAGGATCTATTTGTCACGATTCTTTTGAACTCAAACAAATCAGGGGAGAGGGTATATTTAAAAATCATATATATGCTCTATAAATCTATTCAGTGGTTCAAACATTTCAAAGCAAAACTCCTAACAGCACTATCTCTTTGTTATCCTCGTGGCTGTAGGATGTGGACATTACTGTAACTGAACCAGGGACATGGAATGACTCCATTCAGATCGAGCACTTACCTGAAATCTCTCTGCAAATGCCCTTCCTCCATCACAGAACACAGAAAAGGCTCTCAGATGCTGTTCATCCATCATCTCCCCTAACAAGTTTCTGACCCAATAAGTAAGGCAGATCAGTAGAAAATTACTGGAGCTCTTGAGACATGACTGTAGGATGTTGACTTCTCTTTAGGATCCCTAGGTAGTTGACTATGTTTGTAAAATTAGAGAAATGTCAACTAGTGGTTGAACCTTCCTGTCCCTTTCCAACTGCCAGAAAGCTGAAGGCCAACCTATTAACATTTAGGTTGTTATGTGGTTTTAACATGCAAAAACATCTTGTTCTAACATAATCAAAGGCTGGTGTCTGATGAGCTGGAATGTTTGGTTTTGCTCCACAATATATTTACTATTATGGTGACACTTCCGGGTATGGTGTGCTGCTATAGGAGGACTTGTGCTATGTCTCAGAAAGCTATGGTGTTGATGAGACACTAATTGTAAAATAGTTACCTCAAAGAACCCAAATGTAATTACATTATGTTTAATTACATATCATTAATTATATAAAATATTTAATTGTTATGTTGAATTGTGCTGCACTACTTGTTATAAGTTCTTCTTCTGGTGTGTGGAGCAGATGTGCTTGGAGAGTTTGAATGTCACCCAGAAGTTAGTGAATTATAAGTATTTAGATAATTGTAGCCTGACTTATACCATCCACTGAAAACAATAACTGCATGTTTTCAGTGACATGGCAATATGAGAGGTAAGGTTAAAGTAACTTATGCCTAAGGAATATTTGATAGTTATAGCTTAGTATAAACTTCAAGTTTAAATAGCCAAATATAAAGAAGCCAAAAGTCTAAATTCTTATGTAAATCAACAGCAACCAAACAAGCACTTCTTGTTTATACTGGGAAGGAGCCATTCTTTTCCATGCTATGAAATTGACATTTGATTTAGGATGCCAGGATTACCAAAAGAAAAATTAAATCACATATTTTGTTTTTCAGAGACTCACTTACTCAAATTAATCCACCATTAGTTTGAAAATATTTATCTACTGCACTTATGTTCAATTCTCTAATTTGATTGAAAGCAGGTGAAGTTTCCATATAAGGAGAATAGAAGAACAGTTATGGAAACTACCAATAGGTTTTGCTTTTCCAATACATGATGAGTACTTATAAAATCCAATATTAAATGGAATGATTGATCTTTAGTTTTGGTAAACACATAGCAGTCCTGGAATTTGCTCTTTTAAGGGGTTTGCTTTTATGTTTACATCCATTTGGAGTATGTCTGAAGCAGCCTCCAGGCTGAGCTGTCAGCACAGAGCCTGACATGGGGCTCCAACCCGCAAACCATGAGATTGTGACCTGAGCTGAAGTCGGACATTCAACTGACTGAGACACCCAGGCGCCCCTCAAAGCATGTTTTAATGGGCTACAGGATATAAGGAAATTTAATTTTACCTGCCTTTCTTTTCTTGCCTTTGTTTCCCACATGACTGGTGGGGGTAAGGTGATATTGATTCAATTTTCTGGGGTCCCTAATAGTTTCTGGAGGTTAAACTACTCCTTGTCATTTACTAAGATATTTGTAAACTTATGGAGCTCC
Organism: Crocuta crocuta; assembly: GCF_008692635.1. Classification (NCBI taxonomy): domain Eukaryota; kingdom Metazoa; phylum Chordata; class Mammalia; order Carnivora; family Hyaenidae; genus Crocuta; species Crocuta crocuta. The sequence goes on from NW_027528005.1 coordinate 30,324, forward strand.
ATGCCCTGCATGATTGTGATCTCTTATCAGTTAACCATTTTTTTTCTTTCCTTCCCTTTGTTTTTGGGTAAGTGGGAGTGCTTG
>NW_027528005.1:30426-36157 GCF_008692635.1 Crocuta crocuta
GTGCCTTAGTTTGTGTTTGATCCTCAGCTTGCTTTGTGGTCCTTCATCAGAATATTTGATTAAAACTAATATTTCCAGTATCTGACTAATTTACTGAAGTATCTCACTGAAAGCTTAGATGTGTGTAAATGTAAAACACTTTGGCTCTCTGGCATCCATCAGTTTGTTTTGAATCAATTTGGTTTAAATGCTTTGTAGAACTACAAACAATTATTTTGTGCTCGACTCTTGTCTCTTTAACTAGATGCACTCTTTTAGTCTTGATTTGTGTCTCATCTGTCTTTTGCAGTGCTCCAAGGTGGGAACTACATGATACATATGTCAATTTGTGTGTAATTTATTTATCTGGAAACATTGATTGAGTTCCTACTGTACCAGGCCTATTTTCTGATGTTGGTCTGTTAGGAAAAAATACATATAGATAAATGTTCCATCTCCATGGGCTTATTATTATAGTGGAGGGTATGACAGANGAGGTCAAAAAGTGCATGGTCTCTTTGAGAAAATAACAATTGAGGAGAATATTACGTGAGGTGAAGGTGATGTAGGTTAACAGAACCCTCACCTCTCAGCCAGGCAGTATATGTGTCATGTTCCTCAGACACTCCTGGCTACTTAAGAACAAAAGAAAGGGGTTAAGTGCTTGTCATAGTAATGTAGGAAACTAAGAGAAATGAAAAATTAAACTTCCTTACTCCTACCACCCACTGAGAAGTCCTTGAACCAGGCAGAATGACCCCCCCACTCTAGGAGCTGACTTGCCTTGATGATGTCACTTTGCTGGGGTGGGGGGGAAATTTGTCATAATATTATCCTGACCCCCTGCAAAGTTGTAAGTCTACTTTAACATATAAAAGTTCCCTTGGAAACTTCCTTTATTACACATCCCACAAGGTATATGCTGGCAATCATACTCCAAGTTTATGGTCCCTGATATATATCTGAAGAGTCTCATGACTGTGGTTTTACTAAACTGTAATAGATGTTGATGTTCCTAACAGCAGGTAGACCCTCAAGGTCCTAGAAACCTTGCTTCCAAAATTCCTTAGAGACAAACTCTATCTAGACCCCTTCCCAACCTGAGGGTATATAATCAATAATCTATCATAACTCCAGTGCAGCTCTTTCTGCCCATAAGTCCTGTGCAAGCATTAATTAAATCATTTTTTTGCACCAAAGAAATCTTCAAGAATTTTTTCTTGGCCATTGCCTCTGGAACACCCCACCATCACTCCCAAACCTCCATCATATGACACTCATCGTGGGGCTTTGAGTCTTTTCATCTGGACTTTGAAGTGGTGCAGATTTGATGAGTACTATCTCTTTTACTCCTTTGTTCTCATTTCAGGAGCTTTTAGAGAAGTATGTTTTTATTGAAACACTTTCATGTTGACTGCACAGCCTTCAATCCTCTAGCCCATGGCTACTCTATAGAGGGAGAAAGTCTGCCTTTTCACTGGAAGTCAGTATCCTGACTGGAATGGTAATAAGACCCAAAAACTTATTGTCCTCTTCTTATTACTATTCTTATACAAAGTTTTCTGTCTTGGGTACAGGACATTCACCAAAGTCACCAAGACAACTGCCAATCTGAAGACTCTCATGTAAGTTTTTCTCCTCATTGGTTTAACGTGTTCCTCTCCAAATATCTGGTCTAGCTGCTCCTGGCCATGGGAACTCCACTGCTAGCTGGCTGAAACCAGTGTCCAGTTGAATTAAATTCCAACTGGGAACCATTTCCCAGGGAAGTAGGCTGTAAAGCCTTTGTATGTTGGAATCTCACTTAGATTATGATGAATTTGTCTTACTATTTTCCATCAATGTCCTCTACTTAAGTTACAAAATTGAGTCATTCCCCCTTGTAAAATTTTCCAATGGTTTCTATGGGTCAAAAATTGTGGTTTCTTCTATACCTTCTCAGCAAGAAGACTCAGATGTACACACTGGCAACTATCTGTAGTCTACAATGCAGTGGGGAAGTGGGGGGGGGATGCTAGCATCCCTCCACAGGGCCCCATAATCAGCTGACCAGTGGTTATTGTGATTTCACTGAAGCAACACCTTAGGTTACTTTAACACCAGGAACCTCTGACATATAATGCATGTAGTATACAACCTGGGAGTAGGAGGGGAATCTAGAGGTAATGGGTCTTCTCTCTACTTTTCTTTCTCTCCTTTTCTCTCTAGGAGGAACATGGGAGCTCCTTTTTGGTCCTCAAGAAGTCTCCCTGGGGATGCCTTTTTAACCCACTGGAAATAATTTGGATTGCAAAATGTAGAAGGAACTGATTCTGTAGCACTACATGGCCTTAGTAAATATGGCAAATGGATGGAGATAGCCTAGGTTCAGGCCTTCATGGCTCTGAGTAAGGACCCGGACCCAGGGCCTCTTGAAGAACGTGTTTGATAAGTAACCAGACCAGTAAACTCCCTCCTGATATACTAGATGATAGTTATTTAAATAGGCCTCCTTCTAATAGAACCTAGGTTGCTTGAGGAAACACAGGCCATTCTTGACAAAGAGGACACTGACTCTATCTGTTCCTCCTCCTAATAGATATGAGGGCCTTCCTCATTAATTTCCCACTTAATGACTATGATAATTGGAGCCAACTGTGGTTAGTCTACCTCAGGACAGGAACTATAAGGAATATTCCCAAGCTGCTGGTGAAACTCCATATGTTTGCAGAAAATTCTTGGCTTCTCTGATATGAGATGGACTCTCCACTTTGGTGGAACTAAAAACGTGGCCTCTGTGCCTCTGACAGAGCTGACAAAGTTTAGAACTGGAAAGTTTCCTTTCTCTGCCTTCTGCCAACACCTAGCCTCTTCTGCCTTCCCCTCTTCCTCCTGTTTCTACATCACCTTGGGTGTGGCCTACATAACTAGTTCCAATACTATCCTCAGTGCTCTAGGCACCATCATTATCTCCTCCTCCCACCCTCAAAGTCAAGGAGCAAAGAACACCTCCTTGGTCCACCCACTTCAGATTCCCCAACCAGTATTCCGGGTAAAAACTGGCAATAGGGAAAATTGATTGACTTCTAAATGGACTACGGGTGAAACAATTTGGTGTTTAAACTAATTGAAGTTTCTTAGACCTAGGCTTATTTCCTAGCCTTCCTTATTTTCCTTTCTCTCTCTCTGTATTAAGCCATAAGGTTTCTCAATGTGGACAACTCTGTCCACTTTTCTTTTTCCCTGCCTCTTCCTTTATTTTCATTTCTCTCTAGATAAAGATGTAAAGATTCTCTGCCTGGTCAATTTTTATTTTTTCTTTTTCCCTGTCTGTCGTTTCTCTGTATGTATGGGATAAAGCCTCTTCATCAGCACCCCCTCCACCGTGTTGTTTACTTGTAGCTGGTGTTTCTGGGGTTTTTATTTATTTGCTTGTTTTTGTTTTCTGTTTGTTTGTATGTTTGTTTACTTTCCAGGGCTACTTCAGTGAACAAATCGAAGCGTACCTGGTAGAGAGTCCAAACATCAAGACCAGTAGAGAGATAAAGTAAACAAAGCCACAACAACAGAGAACAAGTAACACTCTCCAAAAAACTCCTCCTGAATGGCTGGCCCTGTACAGTGTATGAGCCTTTATTAATATAGTAGTGCTCGTAGGAGCAAGGCTCAAAACAAGATTTGAAAATACATAAGAGACAGAAAAGTAGTCAAAATGATGAAATGGAAGAATTCTCCTCAAAAGAAATTCCAGAAAGAAATGATATCTAAAGAATTGACCAAAATTGATCTAAACAACATTACTGAATAAGAATTTAGTATAATAGTCACAAGATTAATTTCTGGGATGGAAAGAAGTATAGAAGACAGTAGATAATCTATAGCTGCAGAGGTCAAGGAACAAAAAATCATCATGATGAATTAAAAATTGCTGTAAATGAGGTGACAAACTAGAGTTGGTGACAGTGATGATTGAAGAGGTAGAGAGGAGAATAGGTGAAGTAGAAGATAAAATTATTAAAAAAGATGAAGCTGAGAAAAAGAGAGATAAAAAATTTCTGGATCATGAAGAGAGAACTACAGAACAAAAGTGACTCAATGAAATGGAGCAATATTTCTATCATAGGATTTCCTGAAGAATGACAACGAGAAGGGACCAAAAGTGTACTGAACAAATCATAGCTGAGAACTTCCCAAATATTGGTGGGGGAGGAAATAGACATTGAAATTCAGGAGGCACACAGAACTCCTTTCAGACGTAACAGAAATTGGTTTTCTGTACAACATATCATAGTGAAAGTGGAAAAATACAAAGAGAAAGAGAGAATTCTGAAAGCAGCTAGGGACAAATAGACCTTTACCTACAAGTGTATACACATAAGGGGAGTAGTAGACCTAGCTACTGAAAATGGCAGGCCAGAGGGGACTGGCAGGAAATTTTCAATGTGACAAACAGCAAATATATACACCCAAGAATCCTTTATCCACCAAAAGCGTCATTCAGAATAGAAGGAGAGATAAAAGTTTTCCGAAACAAATGAAAACTGAAGGAACTCATCACCACTAAACCAGCCTGACAAACAATTCTAAGGGACTCTGTGAGTAAAAGGTCGCAAGGACAACAAAGGACTAGAGACATCATTACAAACATGAAAACTACAGACAACACAAGGATTCTAAACCCATATTTTTCAATAATAACACTGAATGTAATAGATTAAATGCCCCAATCAGAAGACATAAAGTATCAGAATGGATAAAAAACAAAACAAAACAAGACTCATCTATTTGCTGTCTAGAAGAGACCCATTTTAGACCCGAGGACACCTTCAGATTGAAAATGAGGGAATGGAGAACCATCTATCCTGCTACTGGACATTAAAAGAAAGCTGGAGTAGCCATACTTATATCAGAAAAGTTATAGTTTAAACCAAAGGCTATAAGAAGAGATGAAGAAAGACATTGTAGGGACGCCTGGTTGGATCAGTCGGTTAAGCATCTGTCTTCGGCTCAGGTCATGATCTCACGGTTTGTGGGTTCAAGCCCTCATTGGGCTCTGTGCTGACAGCTAGCGCAGAGCCTGAAGCCTGTCTTCAGATTCTGTGACTCCCTCTCTCTCTGACCCTCCCCTGCTCATGCTGTCTCTTTCTCAGAAATAAATAAGATATTAAAAATTTTTAGAAAAGAAGAGCTAACAATTGTAAACGTCTCTGCACCAAATTCATGTGTACCCATATATATAAAACAATTAATCACAAACATAAGCACTGTTTTTGGTAAGAATATGGTAATTGCAGGAGACTTTAATACTCACTTACAGAAATGGACATGTCATTGAGACAGGAAATCAATAGACAATAGCCCTGCATGATATCATAGGACAGATGGACTTGACAGATATATTTATAACTTTTTATTCTAAAGAACCAAAATATACATTCTTCTTGAGTGCACATGGGTTATTCTCCAAGATAGATCACATACTGGATCACAAAACAGCCTTTAGTAAATTTAAAAGAATTGAGATCATACCTGCATAATTTCAGATCACAATGTTATAAAACTTGAAATCAACCACAGGAAAAATTTTGGAAAACCTCAAATGCACGAGTTAAAGAACAGCCTGCTAAAGAACAGATGGGTCAACCATGCAATTAAAGGAGAAATTAAGAAATAAATGAGTACAAATAAAAATGAAAACACAACAGTCCAAACCTTTTGGGATGCAGCAAAGATAGTCCTAAGAGGAAACTATATTGCACTCTAGGCCTATTTC
>NW_027528005.1:36261-37391 GCF_008692635.1 Crocuta crocuta
GAGAAATAATAAAGATTAAGGCATAAATAAACAATATAGAATTTTTAAAAAACAGTAAAACAAATCAATGAAACAAAGAGTTGGGTTTTTGAAAAATAAACAAAATTGAGAGCCCCCTCGCCAGATTTCTCAAAATGAAAAGAGAGAGGACCCAAATAGATAAAATCATGCATGAAAATGGATTTATCACACCAATGTTTCAGAAATACAAGCAATTTTCAGAGAATCCTATGAAAAATTATATGCCAACAAACTTGAAAACCTGGAAGAGGGCGCCCGGGTGGCTTAGTCGGTTAAGTGTCCGACTTTCGCTCAGGTCATGATCTCTCGGTTCGAGGGTTCGAGCCCCGCGTCAGGCTCTGTGCTGACTGCCCGCTCAGAGCCTGGAGCCTGTTACAGAGTCTGTCACTCCCTCTCTCTGACCCTCCCCTGCTTATGCTGTCTCTCTCTCTCTCTCCTAGAAATAAATAAAACATAAAAAAAAAAAAACCTGGAAGAAACGGACAAATTCCTAGACACCCACACACTTCCAAATCTCAAATTGGAAGAAATAGAAAACTAGTGGAGAAATTGAATCAGTTATCAAAATAACCCAACAAATAAGAGTCCTGGGCTAGATGGCTTATCTGGGAAATTCTATCAGATATTTAAAGCAGAGTTAATACCTATCCTCAAGCTGTTCCAAAAAATAGAAACAGAAGGACTCATTTTATAAAGCCAGCATTACCTTCATTCTTAAACCAGACAGAAACCCCACAAAAAAGGAGATATACAGGCCAAAAACCCTGTTGAACATGGATGCAAAAATTCTAAACAAGATACTAGCAAATCAAATTGAACAACTACAAAAAGAATTCTGCACTTGATCAAGTGAGATTCATTCCTAAACTTCTGGGCTGGTTCAATATTCACAGATAAGTTGATGTAATATATTACATTAATAAAAGAAAGGATAAATTACCCAACACTAATATCATACTCAATGGGGAAAGTTAGAGCTTTCTCTCTAAGGTCAGGACAAAGAGGGATGTCCATTTTCATCACTGTTATAAAACATAGTATTGGAAGTCTTAGCCTCACCAATCAGATGTCACAAGGAAATAAAAGACATCCAAATCAGCCAGGGGGAG
>NW_027528005.1:37623-47754 GCF_008692635.1 Crocuta crocuta
ATCTACTTGGGATTCTATCTCTGTTCCTCTCCCCTGACCCTTCCACATTTTCTCTCTCAAAATAAATAATCTTTAACAAAAAGTCTCAATTTAGAAGGCTAAACAGGAGTATCCAGGACAGGGGAATATTGAAACATTTTTGACTAGAGCTAACAAGATACAAATAAAATGCCCAAGTTTCAGCAAGGACTGGCCAGGCTACTTTCAAATAAAGAGCCTAGTGGAGGAGGGGGCAAGATGGCGGAGAAGTAGGGAACTGCATACATTGCACTCACCCCCATATCTCGCATGAAGAAGGCCTGAAGCCATAGAAACCCTTACAGAATCCAGGAGTTTAGGAGGAAAAGGAGACAGAGTCCCCTGAAAAAACCTAGCGTGAGTGTGAACTGGGGAAGATAAAATCGGGCCAGGACCAGAGACACAGAGGGACAGGGGTGATCCCCTTCTGCGAGGAGTTTAGAGGGGAAAGAGATTGGCCAAAATTGCTCAAGACACTGTCCCTGTCGCTGGGAAACAGAAAAACCTCTGCTCAGAACACAGAGGGACCCGGTTTCCTGTTCTCCAGCCGACCCTAGGTGGGATGAGCTCGTCCCAGGCAACCCCCAGGAAAACAACTCCCTGAGGGCCAACTCATCCTGGAGGGGCCGACCAGTGACTGGGCCTTTGCGCTTTGCCTCGCCTGGATCTCTAGAGGGGAGATGAAGGCCTTAAAACTGGGAGATTTGCCAGAGGGTTCGTGTTTCGGGTGACAAGACACAGAGGGAACCCGCTCTCCAACTGACCCTACACAGGACACTGCTCCCCGCTCACCAACCCGACCTGGAAGAGATGGGAGCAGCGGCTTCTGGCTCAGTCCCCAGGGGGAAGGCAAGAGGCTTGGGACTGCCCTGAGGGGATCGCCTGTGAGTTTGTGTCCGGCAATTTTGGTGGCGCAAGAGGATTGGGACCTAGAAATGAGGACTGGCCTGGGATATAGAGCATGGCCCACCTTGGCAGCGCTGCTGGCACGGGGAGTTTACACACCCAAAAAGTGAGTTGCAGCGCTTGGTTCAAGAAGAGACTGGGGTGCCGCCACTCTTCTCCCCACAACGGCAAAGGCAGGACTCCTGCAGGTCGCAATGGATCAAATCACGCCCATCCCTGCTAGAGAGGTGCCCTCCTCCATTTTTTTTTTTTTTTTTTTTTTTTTTTTTTTCCCGGGGGGGGGGAANCTACACCTACTTACTTTTTCATCTTTCTCTCTGGAGTAATGAGACTATATAGTTTCTCTAGATAATACCATCACCATTTCTTTTGCCTCTTCTCTTACCATAATCCACTCTTTTGCCTCTTATTCCTTCTGCCTGCTCATTTCATTTCCAATTTCGCCTCATCCCCACCATGTCATTTCTCTCTTCCTCTAAGCTCTTCAACCAGCACTGCATGCACCCGGCTATTCATTTGTAGCTGGGAAATCTGGTTATATGATTTAAACTGTTCTTTGTCTATTGGGTTTTTTCTTTTTTCCTTTCCTTTTCTTCTTTTTTTTTTTCCATCTTAATGTATTTTTATTTTTTCATTACTTGCCTTGCCACTCCCTCTTTTCTCTTATCTTTTTCGTTTCCCCTTTTGGTTTGCATGTTTGTTGGATTTCTCTGTGCGTTTGTGTGCCTTTGTTCCCTGTGTGCTTGTCTGTCTGTTTTCTTCTCCAGGGCTACCTCAAGAAACAAGCCAAAGTACACATGGTGGAGAGTCCCAATATCACTACGAGTAGGAAAATAAAATAACCAAGGTCTCAACAAGAGAGACCAAGAGATGTCATTCAAAGAACACATTCTAAATAAACAGGCCCTGGACAGTCAAAGAGCCTTCTTGCATACAGCAGCACTCACAGGTACAGAGAGCATAACAAGCTTCTAAAACTAACAAGAGATAGAAAGCTAACCAAAATGATGAAATGAAAGAGCTCTCCTCCAAAGAAATTCCAGGAAGAATTGGCAGCTAAAGAACTGCTCAAAACAAATATAAGCAACATAACTGAACAAGAATTTAGAACAATAATCATAAAATTAATCGCTGGGCTTGAAAAAAGCATGGAGAACATCAGAGAAACTATGGCTACGAACACCATGAAGCTTAAAAATAGTTATGATGAATTTAAAAATGCGACAAATGAGATATATAATAAACTGGAAGCATCCAATGCACGGATTGAAGAGGCAGAAAGGAGAATAAGTGATTTAGAAGACACAATTATAGAAAAAGAGAAACTTAGGGAAAAAAAGAGATAAATTGATCCAGGAATATGAAAAAAGAGTTCGAGAGCTCAGCAATACCATCAAATGGAAAAATATCCATATCATAGGAATCCCAGAAGAGGAAGAGAGAGGGAAAGGTGCTGAAGGAGTCCTGGAACAAATTAGAGCAGAGAACTTCCCCAACCTGGATAGGGAAGTAGACGTTGAAATTCAAGAGGCACAGAGAACTTGCCTCACGTAATTTGAGTCGATCTTCTACATGATATATCATAGTGAAAATGGCAAAATATAAGGACAAACAGAGAATTTTGAAAACAGCTAGGGAGAAAAGGGCCCTAACATACAAAGGGAAACCTATCAGAGAGGTGACAGGTTTCAGTGATAGTAGAAACCTAAGTACTGAAACTTGGCAGGCCAGAAACGAATGGCAGGAGATCTTCAANATTATAAATGTCTATGCACCAAATATGAAAGCACCTAAAATCATAAAACAATTAATCTCAAACAGAAAGAGTCTTATCAATAAGAATGTGCTAACAGCTGGGGACTTTAATACTCCACTTATGGCACTTATGGCAATAGACAGATCTACTAGACAGAAAATCAATGAAGACACAATGAACTTAAATGACACACTGGACCAGATGGATCGGACAGATATATTCAGAACTCTACATCCTGAGGCTATGGAATTCACATTCTTCTCAAGTGCGCATGGCACATTATCCAAGATAGATCACATACTGGGACATAAAGCAGCCCTCAATAAATATAAAAGAATTGAGATCATACCATGCACACTTTCTGATCACAAAGCTATGAAACTCGGAATAAATCACAGGAAGAAGTCGAAAATCCCCAAAAACTTGGAGGCTAAAGAACACCCTACTAAAGAACGAATGGGCCAAACAGGAAATTAGAGTAGAAATTTAAAAATATACGGAAACATATGAAAATTAAAATACAACAATCCAGCCTCTATGGGATGCGGCAAAAGCAGTCCTAAGAGGAAAGAACATTGCACTCCAGGCCTATTTCAAGAAATTAGAAAAAGCGCAAGTACAAGATATAACAGTGCACCTAAAGGAACTAGGGAGAGAGAAACAAGAGCACACCAAACCTAGTGAAGAAGAGAAATAATAAAAATCAGGGCAGAAATAAACAATATAGAAACCAAAGAAATGGTTGAACAGATCAATTAAACCAAGAGTTTGGTTTTTGAAAAAATAAACAACATTGACAAACCTCTAGCCAGGCTTCTCAAAAAGAAAAGAAAGAGCAAATAGACAAAATCATGAATGAAAATAGACTGATTACAACCAACCCCTCAGAAATACAAGCAATTATCAGGGAATACGATGAAAAATTGTATGCCAAGAAACTGGACAACTTAGAAATAGAGAAATTCCTAAACACACACTCACTACCAAAAGTCACACGGGAAGAGATAGAAAATCGAAACAGATCCATAACTAGTAAAGAAATCGAATCAGTTATCAAAAATCTCCCAGCAAAGAGATTGGGCCAGATGGCTTCCTTGGGGAATTAGACCAGGCATTTAAAACAGAATTAACACCAATTCTTCTCAAGCTATTCCAAAACATAGAAATCAAAGGAAAACTTCTGGACTCATTTTATGAACCCAGCATCATTTTGATTCCCACGCCAGACAGAGGCTTTTTTCTCCAGCAAAAAAGGAGAACTACAGCCCAATATCCTTGATGAATACGGATGCAAAAATCCTCAACAAGATCCTTGCAAGTTGAATTCAACAGCACATAAAAAGAATTATCCACCAAGATCAAGTGGGGTTCATTCCTGGGTTACAGGGATGGTTTTGCAATTCGATCAATGGGATACATCTCATCAACAAAAGAAAAGATAAAAACCATATGATCCTGTCAATAGACGCAGAAAACACATTTGACAAAATACAGCATCCCTTCTTAATAAAGACCCTCAAGAAAGTCGGGATAGAAGGAACTTATTTAAAAATCATAAAAGCTATGTATGAGAAGCCCTCAGCTATCATCATCCTCAACAGAGAATAACTAAGAGCTTTCCCCTGAGATCAGGAACACGACAGGGTTGCCCACTCTCATCACTGTTGTTTAACGTAGTGCTGGAAGTCCTAGCATTAGCCATCAGACAACAAAAGGAAATAAAAGGCATCAGAATTGACAAAGAAAACGTCAAACTTTCACTTTTCACTGACGACATGATACTCTACATAGAAAACGTGACAGACTCCACCAGAAGCCCTCTCTAACTGATTCAACAATTCAGCAAAGTTGCAGGGTACAAAATCAATGTGCAGAAATCGGCTGCATTTTTATACACCAACAATCAAACACCAAACAGAGAAATCAAGAAACTGATCCCATTCACAATTGCACAAAAAACCATAAAATTCCTACGATAAACTTAACCAAGGATATAAGAGATCTGTATGATTAAAACTGCAGAAAACTTATGAAGGAAATTGAAGAAGACACAAATAAATGGAAAAACATTCCATGCTCATGGACTATAGAGTCCAAGGTAATATAGATTTGGCTGCAAAGCAAGAAATGCCAAAGATTGCTGAAAGCCAGCAAAATTAAAGAGAAGCAAGAAATCTTCTTTCCTAGAGACATCAGACAGAGGATGGTCTTGCTGANTTTTATCTTTTTAATTTCTGCCTCTTTTATGCCATTCAGTTTTTAGTATTTTTATTAAAACAGCCCTTGGAAGCTGGTACAGAGAGGTTTGGGAGTAAATTTCTATTGAGAGAGGAAATGAATCTTGGCCACGAGACTGATAATCCTGGCAAGGTGATTTCTGAACAGAAAAAAATGCCTAAACTCCCCACCCTTACCCCAAGTAAAGGAATACCACTTAATATCCATTTAGACTACTTTCTCCATCCTGAGACCATGGGCATCACCAAGGTTTTTATGCCAGCCTAAAGGAAATGAAAGTGCTAGGTATGCCAATGCAATATTCCAAGGTTCTTGATTGTGATATTTCTCATTATGAATTAATAAAGCTGTCTGTGCATTTTCCTAATACAAATATTCCCTTGAAGACAGCCTATTAGTGTGCTAGCTAAGTCAAGTCTCAGAGCTTACCAAAACTGATTTCTAACATCAGTAAATTCACTTCCTTAAGAAGTTTCTTGGAAGACAACTACCAGCCTTTCTGACTAAAGCATCATGCATACTATCAACACATTTTTCTTCCCTCATCCCTCCCTCCCTCCCTCCTTCCCTTCCTTCCTTCCTTCCTTCCTTCCTTCCTTCCTTCTTTTCCTCCTTTCCTCCCTCCCTCCTTTCTTTCTTTCTTTCTTTCTTTCTTTCTTTCTTTCTTTCTTTCTTTCTTTCTTTCTTTCTTTCTTTCTTTCTCTCTCTCTCTCTCTCTCTCTTCCTTCCTTCCTTCCTTCCTTCCTTCCTTCCTTTCTTTTTTCATTCCTAATTTCTACAGAAGTGATTTCTGCTCCTGATTCATTCTAGTGCTTTTTCTTTAATAAATTGAGACTATTTTTATTGTATACATTGATTTATACACTGTAGTTATTTTCGAAGAGCCTAAGCTCTATCTCTGACACTTAACTACTTGTCTTACCTTGGACATAATTTTGAATCCCTCAAAANGTACAAAAATGACCATTCTGCCCATTTTACTTGGTTCTTATGGGGATCAATAAGTTACTATATGTGGAAACACTGTTAAAGTAGATAAAAAGAAATATACTCTAGAATTATTATATTTTTTTATTATTATTAACTTGATTTTTCAACCACTCTATTTTTGCAATTTTTTCAATCTCATCACAAAATAGAATAGTATATTTGATAAATCCTAGCATCTTCCTGTGTATAAAACATGATCATCCTTCAAGCCCTAACTCAACCTCTGCCAAGAAGCCCTTACTTTTCTCTCAATCCTCTCCCTACAGTACTAAAATCCTATGATAGATATTTGTACATGTGTTAGTTTTTGCACTCAACTATTGAGTTCTTAATGGGTAGAATCAAGTAGTATCTATATATAGCGCTATAGCATTCAATGCCTCTCACATGGTGCTTCCAGACATGTTGACTGACTTGAAGCAATAAACATTTATTATCTCACACAGTTCATGAGAGTCAGGAATCTGACAATGGCTTAGCCAGTATTTGTGGTGCATGGTCTTTCATGATGCTGCATTCAAAATGTCAGTTGGAACAATAATCATGCAAAGTCTTGACTGGGCTAAAAGATTCATTTCTAAAGCCACTCATATAGTTGTTGTCACGAAGCCTGCTCCTTATCACATCAGTCTCTACATAGGGTAACTTACAACATGGAAGCTGGACCGCCCCCAGAGAGAGTGATTCCAGAGGTAGAAAGTAACAGAGAAAGATTGGAGGTTATAACCTAATCTCCAATCTCATACTATCATTTCTGAATTATTCTATTCATTATGAGTGATTTATAAAATTCAGCTCATACTCAACAGGAGGAAATTATATAGATGTCAATACCAGGATGCAGAGATAATTGGGGGTCATGTTGGAGGCTGGCTACCACAATGACTGCCTGTCTGAATGAATATATCATGTATATCTTTAATTTTTTCTCCACTCAGGTCTTTTTTTTTCCTAGTCAAAACAGGTTTGATTTTACTTTTGCTCAAATGTGCTCAGGAGTGAGAATGCAAACCAGTCATTAACATTTATGTGATTCAGAAAAGATGATACAATAAAGAAGTTTGAAACAAAATGAATTATCTAATCATTGTTCATCCTATGCTCATCTCTACTATAATGTATATATAAGTGACTGACAAAACTTTTACCTGCAGTTAACAAAATCTTTTTAGCAAACTGGTAATAGTAAAATCAGTAAGTATGTGCAAACTGATATAAGACAGAAATTTGTTTTTATATTTTCTAATTTATATTTTCCATTCTCTATGTCAAATCCAGAATCCTCCACCTTCACACAGTAAAAAGCCACATCATATATATTAGATCCCTACAACATGCTGGTCACTGTGCTTGAGGTAGAAGGTGAAGAAGAGACATAAGGTAACTATACTTTCTTATTCAGTTTATAGGAGGACAAACAATATGCACTACCAGCATTCTTTGGAATCTGATACATCAATTTATCTGACCTTATTCCACTTTTATACTCATTACCTATGAATTCCTTCATGCTTCTCCATTTAACCAAAGCTTTTTCAGATTTATTTGAATCCTACCCTAATGGAAAGTCTACCATAAACTTTTCAGTGATTCCAGGCGTTTTCAGTAACTGTCTGCTTCTTTGAATTTCTATGGCACATTAGCATATAATTATGGGCTATGTTGTTTCTTTTTTAAATATTATTGTAATCAAAATAAATGCATACTGCCTTAATCTTTTTGTACTTGGAATTTATCAGGAGATTAATAAGTTACTGTCACACAGTGTGAAAACTTAGCAATTGAAATGCTTAATATTTTTTCACAACTATACAAAAGAGTGAGTGTTATTTGCAGCATCCGTCAAATAGAATACCTTAAACAGCCTAAAGTCCTTGGAAATAATTTTGGACTTAGAATCACACAGACCTGGGTAAGACAAACTCTAATATCTTGCAAATTGCAATCACTCTAAACTTCTATTTCCTCATCTATATGATGAGAATATAACTATTTTCCTTCCAGCACTAGTTGTGTGTATACCACTTCTAATTTTTTAATGTTTTTCTTAAGAAATATTGGATATAAATTGTTTTTTCCTGTGAGAAAATTTATTGTTAATCATCCAGTATCCCAAAATAAACAAAAGAAGTCACCTAATGTTTTTAAAATATTTATTATTACAAAGGGACATTNAATAATAATAATAATGGCCAAAGACCAATGAAGAGACATGAAAATAAAAGCACTGTTTTCTAGATTTCATTTGTTTGTATACCATTTTTATTTGAGTGCAATAATCCATTGTTATTCTGGATTGACAGGCTTTATTGAACATGTTTCAATACTGAATGTCTGTGTTCCTTTCACAATGCCTAAACACTCTTGATTTCTAAAGATATTTAGATTCTGTTATCACCACCAATTCCCATGAAATTGTAACAATATTTGGCTTTGTCTTTTAGAATTATTTTTGTTTTATTCTGCTTGCTAAAAATCACTAGTAACAAGAAAAAGTTTGAGGGTATATATTTAACTTGTGTGCACATATATTACCTAAATTTGTTTGTAAAAATACCTTTAACATTATAGCTAATATCCTAAGAGAAATTCAAGCTGTCTCCATTTTGGTCGAGCCAATTGGATTACATTGAAGTCTTTTTTTTTTTAATTTTTAATGTTTTTTATTTATTTCTGAGAGACAGAGAATGTGAGCAGGGGAGCATCAGAGAGAGAGGGAGAACACAGAATCCAAAGACAGTCTCCAGGCCCTGAGATAGCTGTCAGCACAGAGCCTGACTGGGGCTTGGACCCACAAACCACGAGATCATGACCTAAACCCAAGTGGCTTAACGGACTGAGCCACCTAGAGTCCCCTACATTGAAGTCTTTTTAGAATCAACCTTCACAATAGATTTGAGCAGTAGCTTCACTTAGGGCATAAAAATTGCTGTGCTGAGGGTTAGTGGACCTGGGTCTCAATCTGAATTAATTATAATCTCTGTCTAAGAAAAGTGAAAGAAGATGGCAAGACTAATGAGTAGAACCACCACAGGAAAGAATTTTTGAAGAAAATTACACGGAGGGTCTATATGATTTATTTTCTGGGTATGACAAGAATTGCATTGAGTTATGTTCTATAAATTAGCCTAAATTTAATGTTCTCAGTGGGAAATTATAGAGAAAGATTAAAATATTGAAAAAATAAAGGAAAGTTATTATTAAGGAAGATTAGTGTTAGGAGCTTATCCCTGAACATTGGCTGATTTATTTTCAATACTTCTAATTCAACCTCAGAAAGACTAATGCATTCTTAGAATTATGTGATAAGGAGTTTATGTGTCATGCTGGACTTATTTGTTCTACTCCAGAAACTCTGGTACAGTTGATAGGAAATAGGAAAGTCTGCCCTGTGGTGATAATTTGCTGATCAAATGGAGCTCTAGATCTAGTAGATTCTGATAGGATTCTCCTCTGAGGTCTTCATTAGGTGTTTCTGGGTTTAGGACATTGTTTTTGGAAATGTGGATTGACAAAGTAAAGGAATATTAACTCCTTCCTGAGCAATGACGTTTGTAGTTTGAGAAAACTCATTTCTCCTGTGCGTTTCTCCTTTACTACTCACACAGACCACTTCAGTTCTGACACTTCTGGTCACCAATATGTGGAACTTTTTTTCCACACTAAGCAAGTCTCTGTGATGCTAACTATGTCTCCTACAGTTTAACCTAATTCTGGTACTATCTACATGAAGAGAACATCAGATCCCACAGATTAAGAGCTCAGTCATACAAGTCATACAACCTCTCTCTTCTTCAGATATCTTAAATTGTTATCTGTGCTTCTGTTGGAATAGCTATAAATTAGAGATTTCCATGACCCTCTATTAGGTTTGATTAATTTGTTACAGTGGCTTACTCAGGGAAAGATTATTTCTTAGATTAACAGTTTATTGTAAGACAACATAGGTCAGGAACAGCCAGATGGAAGAGATACATAGGACTAGTTATGTAAAAAGAGAGTGCAGAGCTTCCATGCTCTCTCTGAGCCACTATACTAGCACCTCTATGTTCCCACCAACTCCAGATACTTTCTGAACACCATACTTATTAGATTTTTTATGGGAGCTTCATCAGTTAGGCATAATCAATCATTAACTCTTTGTCTACCTCCTCTCTTCTCTCTTGAAAATGAAGAAGGGACGAGGGGGCAAGATGGCGGAGAAGTAAGGAGCTCCGTACTTG
>NW_027528006.1:0-1194 GCF_008692635.1 Crocuta crocuta
CTTCTGGAATTCCTATGATATGAATATTGTTCCATTTGATTGTATGACTCAGCTCTCAAACTCTTTTTGTGTTCCTGGACCAGTTTATCTCTCTTTTTCTCGACTTCCTCTTTTTCTATAATTGTGTATTCTAATTCACCTGTTCTCCTCTCTGCCTCTTCAATCTGTGAATTAGACGCCTCTATTTCATTATGCACCTCATTTATATCATTTTTTAATTCATCACAACTATTTTTAAGCTCCATAGTCTTTGTAGAAATAGTTTCTCTGATGTCTTCGTGCCTTTTTCAAGCCCAGTGATTAATTTTTGACTATTGTTCTAAATTCTTGTTCAGTTATGTTGCTTATGTCTGTTTTGGGGAGTTCTTTAGCTGTCACTTCTTCCTGGAATTTCTTTAGAGGATAGTGCTTCCATTTCATCATTTTGGGTAGCTTTCTGTCTCTTGTTAGTTTTAAAAGCTTGTTATGTGCTCTGCACCTGTGAGTATTGCTGTCTTAAAAAAGGCTCATTGATTGTCCAGGGCCTGTCTGTTCAGGAAGTGTTCTTTGAATGGTGTCTCTTGGTCTCTCTTTTTGAGACTTTAGTTATTTTATTTCCCTTCTCGTGGTGGTATTTGGGACTCTCCACCATTTGTACTTTGGCTTGTTTCTTGAAGTAGCCCTGCGAAGGAAAACAGACAGACAAACACACAGGGAACAAAGGCACACAAACGCACAGACAAATCTAACAAACCAGCAAACTAAAAAGGAAAAAGAAAAAGAAAAAAAAAGGAAAAAGAAAAAGAAAAAAACTCTAGAGACAAAAGACAGTCTAAAAGCATAAGACCAGAATTCCCAGCTACAAATAAAGAGCAGGGTATATGCAGTGCTGATGGAAGAGCATATACAAAGAGAGAAATGACAGGGCAGAGAAAAAGCGAAATTATACAGTGACCAGGCAGAGAGACTAAGAGGCTTAATTCAGAGAGAGAAAGAGGAGAATATGGTAAGAGGCGAGGAGAAAGAAACAAAGATAATGTTATTCAGAGAAACTATATAGTCTGATTATGCCAGAGATAGAGAGAGATAGAAAGGTAGCGGTGGAGGTATAGAATATACATCTAGAGAATGGGTTAAATGTGACTGTTTAAGCAAACCAATGACCAGAGTGCCTAGTCCAGCAGAGGGGAGGGATACAAATGAGACAAAAGGAAA
>NW_027528006.1:1265-12484 GCF_008692635.1 Crocuta crocuta
ACGCCGGTGACCAGAGGTAATCAGGTCAGTGTTCTGCGGAAAAAAAGAAAAAAAAAACCAAAACCAAAACCAAACAAACAAAACAAAAAAAACAAAAAGCAGAAACAACACACACACACACACACACACACACACGCAAAAAGGGGGTGGAAGGGAGGAGGGCAGCTCTCAAGCAGGGATGGGCGTGGTGTGATCCAATGAGTCAGGTGGCAGTTCTGCCTGGAGGTTGTAGGGAGGAGAGGGGCGGCGCTCCACCTCGCTTTTATAGGCGTGTAAACTTCCTGAGCCAGGGGCTCAGGCAAAGTTTGTTGCGCTTTTCAACCCAGGCAAGTCCCAGCCTCCAAATCCTAGGCCAAGCACCCCGCTGAAATTCCCTCAGGTGATCCCCTGGCTTTCGCCTCAGGGCGATTCCAGTCTTCCAGGCTAGCTCTGGGGGTGGAGCCAGAAGCCTCTGCTCCTTTCTCCTCTGGGTGGGGCTGGGGGGCCTAGACCAGGCGGGGGACTTTTTCTGCTGGCGCGCTGAGCCCGCTGGGGTGAGGAGATCAAGTTCCCTCTGTGTCTCAATCACCCAAAACACGAACTCGAGGTCACATCTGCCAGTTTTTAGCGCCTTGCCTTCCCTCTAGAGCTCCAGCCAGCTAGGAGCACGGACGCTGGTGCCTGCGCGCCTCCTCAGGGGCCCAAGCCCTCCTCGAGGGTAAGGGCTGCAGGCGCGCAGCCTCTCCCAGCCAGCCGGGAGCCCGCACAAAGAAGCAAATCGCGAGCGCAGCCCCTCCTGGGCGACTTGGAGCGTGGAGGGGCCTGACGCGCAGGTATTTTGTGCACAAAGATTTTCTACACCCCGAGCGGAGGTTTTTCCCCAGAGCGGAGGTTTTTCTGTTTCAGACTCTCTTTTTCCCCTCTCGCTCCCCACAGAGGGGGTGGCCCGTCTCTGCAGTCTCTAATCCAGGCCTGATTTTTACTTCCCCAGTTCGCACTCACATTAGAAGGCTTTCTCAGTGGAGTCTGCGTCCTTTCTCTCCCAATCTCTTGGGTGTGGTACGGTTTCTGATGGCTTCAGAACTTTTCCGTGTGATGCCTGGGAGCGAGTGCAGGTACGGAGCTCCCTACTTCTCCGCCATCTTGCCCCTCCCCCTTTCTGATTGGGATTGCTTTGAATGTCTAGATTGCTTTGGGTAATAATGACATTTTAACAATATTTATTCTTCTGTTCCATGAAAATGGAATGTTTTTCCATTTCTTTGTGGCTTCTTAAATTTCCTTCATAAATTTTATGTAGTTTTCATCATACAGATGTCCTATATCTTTGTTTATATATCTAGGTTTATTCCTAGGTATTTTTTTTTCTTTTTTTGTGTGTGTGTGCTTCTGGTGGAGTCTGTTGGGTTTTCTATGTAGAGTATCATGTCATCTGCGAAAAGTGAAAGTTTGTCTTCTTCTTTGCCAATTCTGATGCCTTTTATTTCCTTTTGTTGTCTGATGGCTGACGCTAGTATTTCCAGCACTATGTTAAACAACAGTGGTGACAGTGGATATCCCGGTCGTGTTCCTGATCTCAGGGGGAAAGCTCTCAGTTTTTTCCCATTGAGAATGATGTTAGCACAGGGCTTCTCATAAATGGCTTTTATGATGTTTAAGTAAGTTCCTTCTATCCCGACTTTCTCGGGGGTCTTTATTAAGAAGGGATGCTGTATCTTGTCAAATGCTTTTTCTGCATCTATTGGCAGAATCATATGGTTTTTATTTTTTCTTTTGTTAGTGTGATGTATCACATTGATGATTTGTGAATATTGAAGCAGCCCTGTAACCCAGGAATGAATCCCACTTGATCATGGTGGATAATTCTTTTTATGTGCTGTTGCATTCGATTTACAAATATCTTATTGAGGAGTTTTGCAGCTGTATTCATCAAGGGTATTGGCTTGTAGTTCTCTTTTTCTGCTGGGTCTCTGTCTGGCTTGGGAATCAAAGTGATGCTAGCTTCACAGAATGAGTCTGGAAGTTTTCCTTCCATTTCTATTTTTTGGAATAGCTTGAGAAGAATGGGTATTAACTCTGATTTAAATGTCTGGTAGAATTTTCCAGGGAAGCCATATGGCCCAGGGCTCGTATTTGTTGGGACATTTTTGATAACTGATTCAATTTCTTCACTCGTTATGGGTCTGTCCAGATTTTCTATCTCTTCCTGTGTGAATTTTGGTAGTGAGTGTGTGTTTAGGAATTTGTCCATTTCTTCTAAGTTGTCCAGTTTGTTGGCATATAATTTTTCATAATATTCCCTGATAATTGCTTGCATTTCTGAGGGATTGATTGTAATAAGTCCTTTTAATTCATGATTTTGTCTATTTGGGTGCTCTCTCTTTTCTTTTTGAGAAGCCTGGCTAGAGGTTTGTCAATTTTGTTTATTTTTTCAAAAAACCAACTCTTGGTTTCATTCATTTGTTCAACTATTTCTTTGGATTCTATATTGTTTATTTCTGCCTTAATTTTATTATTTCTCTTCTCCTACGGGGTTTGGGTGCTCTTGTTGCTCTCCTTCTAGTTCCTTTAGGTGTGCTGTTAGGTTTTGTTTTTGCACTTTTTCTAATTTCTTGAAATGAGTCTGGAGTGCAATGTGCTTTCTTTTAGGACTGCCTATTGCCGCATCCCATAGAATTTGGATTGTTGTATTTTCATTTTCATTTGTTCCCATATATTTTTAAAATTTCTTCTCTAATTGCCTGATTGACCCATTCATTCTTTAGTAAGGTGTTCTTTAACCTCCATGTTTTTGGAGGTTTTCCAGACTTCTTCCTGTAATTGATTTCGAGTTTCATAGCATTGTGATCTGAAAGTGTGCATGGTATGATCTCAATTCTTTTATATTTATTGAGGGCTGCTTTATGACCCAGTATGTGACCTATCTTGGAGAATGTGCCATGCACACTTCAGAAGAAAGTGAATTCCATGGCCTTAGGATGTAGAGTTCTAAATATCTGTCAAATCCATCTGGTCCAATGTGTCATTCAAATCCATTGTTTCTTTAGTAATTTTGTGTCTAGTTGATCTATCCATTGCCATAAGTAGAGCATTAAAGTCCCCTGCTATTAGCACATTCTTATCCATAAGATTGTTTCTGTTTGTGCTTAATTGTTTTATGTATTTGGGTGCCTCCATTTTCGGTGTGTAGACATTTGTTAGCTCTTCCTGCACAATTTTTAGCTCTTCCTGATGAAAACACCCTGTAATTATTATATAATGCCCTTCTTCATTCCTTGTTACTGCCTTTACTTTAAAGTCCAGTTTGTCTGATATAAGCATAGCTACTCCAGCTTTCTTTTGACTTCCAGTAGCGTAATATATATCTCCATCCCCCTTCTTTCAATCTGAAAGTGTCCTCAGGTCTAAAATAAATCTCTTGTAGACAGCAAATAGATGGATTTTGTTTTTTTAATCCATTCTGCTACCCTTTATCTTTTGATTGGAGCATTTAGTCCATTTACATTCAGTGTCATTATTAAAAAATATGGGCTTAGACTCATTGTGTTCTTTGTAGGATTCATGCTTCTGGTGGTGTCTCTGGTGCCTTATGTTCCTTGCAACATTTCCCTCCTAGAGTCCCCCTTGGATTTCTTGTAGGGCTGGTTTAGTGGTGATGGATTCTTTCAATTTCTGTTTATTTGAGAAGACTTTTATCTCTCCTTCCATTCTGAATGACAGGCTTGCTGGATAGAGGTTTCTTGGCTGCATATTTTTTTCTGTTCATCACATTGAAGATTTCCTGCCATTCCTCTCTGGCCTGCCAAGTTTCAGTAGATAGGTCTGTAACTACTCTGATAGGTCTTCTTTTGTATAGTAGGACCTTTTATCCGTAGCTGCTTTCAGAATTCTCTCTTTGTCCTTATATTTTGCCAGTATCACTATGATAAGTCGTGCAGAAGATTGCTTCAAGTTACGTCTGAGGTGAGTTCTCTGTGCCTTTTGGATTTCAATGTTTGTTTCCTTCCCCAGACTGCAGAAGTTCTCTGCTATAATTTGTTCAAGGACTCCTTCAGCGCCTTTCCCTCTCTCTTCCTCTTCTGGAATTCCTATGATATGAATATTGTTCCATTTGATTGTATGACTCAGCTCTCAAACTCTTTTTGTGTTCCTGGACCAGTTTATCTCTCTTTTTCTCGACTTCCTCTTTTTCTATAATTGTGTATTCTAATTCACCTGTTCTCCTCTCTGCCTCTTCAATCTGTGAATTAGACGCCTCTATTTCATTATGCACCTCATTTATATCATTTTTTAATTCATCACAACTATTTTTAAGCTCCATAGTCTTTGTAGAAATAGTTTCTCTGATGTCTTCGTGCCTTTTTCAAGCCCAGTGATTAATTTTTGACTATTGTTCTAAATTCTTGTTCAGTTATGTTGCTTATGTCTGTTTTGGGGAGTTCTTTAGCTGTCACTTCTTCCTGGAATTTCTTTAGAGGATAGTGCTTCCATTTCATCATTTTGGGTAGCTTTCTGTCTCTTGTTAGTTTTAAAAGCTTGTTATGTGCTCTGCACCTGTGAGTATTGCTGTCTTAAAAAAGGCTCATTGATTGTCCAGGGCCTGTCTGTTCAGGAAGTGTTCTTTGAATGGTGTCTCTTGGTCTCTCTTTTTGAGACTTTAGTTATTTTATTTCCCTTCTCATGGTGGTATTTGGGACTCTCCACCATTTGTACTTTGGCTTGTTTCTTGAAGTAGCCCTGCGAAGGAAAACAGACAGACAAACACACAGGGAACAAAGGCACACAAACGCACAGACAAATCTAACAAACCAGCAAACTAAAAAGGAAAAAGAAAAAGAAAAAAAAAGGAAAAAGAAAAAGAAAAAAACTCTAGAGACAAAAGACAGTCTAAAAGCATAAGACCAGAATTCCCAGCTACAAATAAAGAGCAGGGTATATGCAGTGCTGATGGAAGAGCATATACAAAGAGAGAAATGACAGGGCAGAGAAAAAGCGAAATTATACAGTGACCAGGCAGAGAGACTAAGAGGCTTAATTCAGAGAGAGAAAGAGGAGAATATGGTAAGAGGCGAGGAGAAAGAAACAAAGATAATGTTATTCAGAGAAACTATATAGTCTGATTATGCCAGAGATAGAGAGAGATAGAAAGGTAGCGGTGGAGGTATAGAATATACATCTAGAGAATGGGTTAAATGTGACTGTTTAAGCAAACCAATGACCAGAGTGCCTAGTCCAGCAGAGGGGAGGGATACAAATGAGACAAAAGGAAATATATCTGAATAGAAAGAATTGATCTAGAATTAATCACAGCAGTGCATCCATGTTTGTCTTATCCTGGGCTGGGCCACGGTAACAAAACAAAACAAAACAAAACAAAACAAAACAAAAACCAAAACAGCTCTCTAGTGGGAATGGGCGAGGTTTGGTGTAGGCAGGTCTAGCCTCCACTGAGGTCCACCTTGGTGGTTGTGGGGAGAAAAGTGGCGGCGCCCCAGTTCTTTCTGGAACCAAGCATTGCAACTCACTCTTTGGGATCTGATCTCCCTGTGCCGAGGGCGTAACCAAGGTGGGCCATGTTCTATGCCTCAAGCCCTGCCTTGTTTCCAGCTCTTAGTCCCAAGTGCTTAGTTGATATGGCACAAAATATAATCCCTCAGGCAGAGCGCTTCTCAGCCAGGGATGGAGCCGGGAGAGCAGAGGAGCAGTTTCTCCTGGCGCAGCCTGGGACTGTGGGACCCAACCCAAAGTCAGTGCCACAGCTAGAAATAGGATCACTTTCCGTCCTGAGCCATTTTTCTCTTCTTCAGGGACAGTTCTATGAGCAGCTTCAGCCACTCTTTCTCTTCCCCTCAACTCCCTGTGAAGAGGGCTCCCTCCACTCCCTTGGTGTTTCCGGGGGTCCCGGCCCCTCCTTATCTTTCCCAGGCCATACTCACGCACCTGTGAGGTTGTCCTCTCAGTGGACTCTGTCTCTTTTCTTCCCAGACTCAGGAGTTTCAGTGTCCTATGGCTTCAGGCCTTCTCTGCTTGAGAGATGGGGATGCATGAAATGTATGGAGCTCCCTACTTCTCCATCATCTTGCCTCCCTCTTCTTGTCCCCTATTTCTACTTTTCTGTTGTATTTTCAGCTATAACTAGCTTCGTAATTTTTCTTATGGTAATTAATTTAATCTTCTTTGAATCTTTTCATTTTGAAGCTTTATTCTTTAGCAAACTAAAGCCCATGCCTATAATTTTGTTAAAACAGTCAAGAAACCTTTCTCTGCAAAAACTGGGCCAGAAGAATGGTTTGAATGCTCTCTGTCCAAGCAGAGATAAAACAGGATCAAAATGTGCTCATGAAGCATTTTGTTATATCGAAAGGTGATTAATGAATTAATGGTTAATGGCATTTGGCTCAGATCAGCCGTAGGAAGATTAACACAAAAGATACTGAGTTGGTACCCAAAGTTTTCCTAAGGGTTTTAGATAAGTTTTGGTGGGCACCACCAATGTTTTTTCTGTGTGACTCTACTTTTTCTAAATGCCACAACTGAAATACCTGGAGACCGGCATTTTCTTTTTGATTATTTTGTTCATATTCTTAATGTTCTTTTTGTATAATTTCCCCCAGGTCTATCACTAGCTTCTGCAGTGCCTTTGTGAAAAGAAGAAAAAGGTTACCTTCTGGAAGATGCAGCCCTGGAAGTCCATGGTTTGGTGAGCAGTGACATTGCAGTGTGTAAGAATGTCTCTCTTTTCCATAGGTGCAGCCCTGCACTAGAGCACAAGATCATGTGGATTATGAGCTAAATTTTACCCCCATGTGTCCTTTCATCTAGGCCCTTTGTGCAAAGTGCACAAACATTCATAGCAACTCCACCTTTGCTCTTTCAGTGACATATTTTTCTTTCTACCCTAATACTTACACACTCTGTATCAATTTGAGTTCTTGGTTGCAAATAAGAGAAATAACCTAGCTTTAAACAGATGTTCAAAGTAATGGCTACACTGATGCTTAAAAAACATACATGTGCATATATCCTTTCTGCTAATTTATTTCATTAGGGTTAACTGAAATTCATGTCCATGTATTAAATGGATCCTTCTCTTTACTACTTTCCCTTTATTGATTTAGAATACTTGTTTGTACTTCAAGCATGGGAGATTGAAACTTCTCCCTGTCTGTGTCTCTGAAGATTTAGTAAGACCTTCAATTCTTTCAAGCATTCCACCTATCATTATTTGTCTTGATTATAAATATTGGAAATATTGGAAAAAAGTATGGTTTAATTAGATCTAACTTTTTTGTTTTGTACTTTAAATTATTTTTCTATGTAAATATTTTAATCTTCCTTTACTCTCTTTTAAAATTTTTTTAAGTTAATGTTTATTTTTGAGAGAGAGAGGCAGAGTGCAGGTGGGGGAGGGGTAGAGAGAGAAGACACAGAATCTGAAGCAGGCTCCAGACTCTGAGCTGTCAGCACAGAGTCCAGTGCAGGTCTCAAACCCATGAACCATGAGATCATGACCTGGGCCTAATCGGACACTTAACCAACTGAGCCACCCAGGTGCCCCTTCCTTTTCTCTCTTAAATGCCTATAAACTTTCTCATTGTCAGAACTAGATCTTGATAACTACACCTAACTTTATTATTTATTTTAGTCAAAATTGGGGTGCCTGCTCAGTCAGTTAAGCCTCTGACTCTTGATTTTGGCGCAGGTCATGATCTCACTGTTCATGGGTTCAAGTCCTGCATCAGGCTCTGCATTGACTTTGCGGGACCTGCTTGGGAATCTCTCTTCCTCCCTCTCTCTCTCTCTGTCCCTCCTCTGCCCATGCACTCTCTCTCTCTTAAAATAAATAAATACATGTTAAAAAAATCAAAATCTCCAGAAATTTAGTACCATTAAAATGAAAGATGAGAGGGCTAGGAGACGCCCAGCCTGCTTGTAAGGGTTTCTGCAGACCAGGGTTGCCACTGTGCAGATGTGTGGCTGGTGGTGGATCTGTGGCCTCTGCTCCTGGGGTGAACTGGGCAGCAGTGTCCTGGATGGGAGATAGGACGTGGGTCCCTATTCTGTGTTGGCTGCTCCACTGGCTAAGGTTTGGGGCAAAGAATGGATCTCTGTCCTTGGCTCTGCTGCTATTGCTGTGGCTGATTGAATACACTGTGCGCTGGGTGGGGGCCATGGAGTGTCTCCCCCAGCTAGGTCTCTACTAGGCTGTTTCCTTCCTGGTCCTTTCACTAAAGAGAGCAGGCATTTTTGTTTTCTTTGGTCGACAGCCTTTGTTGCATCCAGCTTGCAGGCACCCCTGGTGCCTGGTTTCAGATCTGTGAGACGTAAACAGAAAACCCAGGTTGCTCAGGGCTGTGATTCCATCCTTGGCTGTACATTTTTCAGAGTTCTGAGTCCATTTATGATTGTCTGTTGAATTATTTACAGGACACTTTAATGAATTTAGAGGGAAAATGCCAGAAAAAGTGACTCTATGCTATCTAGCAACAATAAGCTTTTTCAATAAGATTCAGGTTACAGTACGTTGTCAAGCAATTTTAGAAACTTCAGTGTCTTCCATCCTGGCTATTTCTCATTGCCCCTGTTTTATCAGTAATTTATTTTTAAAAAGTTAGTTCTTCTGGGTCTTTATTCATTAAAATATTCAAAACCTTTTTATCTAATTACAGAATATTTTGTTAGTATAATTTTATCCTTTTCTGCTACAGCTGTTCATATTTATACTAATATTTATGCAAGATATATTTCATTATCCCATTTAGGCAAACATTGTGATAATTATGTGTCTCATAATTAAATGTCTTCTTAACTAAGCCCTAGCAGTTATAATAAATTCAGCTGAGTGATTGACTGGGATGAGTACATATGCAGGAGAAGACCATTCGGCTTTGTTTATTAATACATCAGATAAGCTGCCTTTTGATATCCTAATAGAGACAATATTTCTCTTTTGCTTTAAAAATGAATCATTTAGCATCCTATATCATAAAAGATTACATTGACTCTAAGCTGACCTAGGTAGCAAAAGGTGAACATATTTGCTTTGTAAATTTGACCAAGTATGAGGACAAGTTTTACTTACAGCCCGAATGGCTTCACTAATACTGAGGCAAATGAGATTTGCCTTCAAGCTTTGCCAAAGCTTTAAAGTCAACTTTTAAACAATGGAGTTTTCTAACCATATAACACATTTGATTACAAGTGTCAGGCACAGATAAACCACACCTGCCGTAGATAGATTAGTATGCATTGGGTAATAAAGATTTTATTAATCTGAGCAAGAAGAATTGTATTCTAATCATTTTAAGTTTAGCAGTAAGGTAGCCCCCTTTTACAGAAAGGCAATAATGGAGGAAGTGGGATATGGTAGTGGGCTATACAGGGCACATTAGCATCTTTATCAGAGTCCCCTTCCAAAGGTATGGAGACACCATAGAAATCCAGTCATGCAACGTCCATAGGCTCATGAGGAAGTCTGCTTTGTTAACTATAAGGAAACAGAATCCTTTAAAGTAAAGATTAAATTTTGCGCTTTCTCATTGCTACTGATCTCCCCTTTCACAGCCCCATCAGAGAAGGATTGCTCAGAAGCTACTTGTAGTAGACTGAATTACAGCCCTCCAGTAATGTCTGTGCCCTACTTTTGGAAATCTGTAAACATGCTACTCTACAGAGCAAAAGGGATTTTCACATATGATTAATTTAAGGAGCTTGAGATGAGGAAGATGATCCAGGTAGGAGCAATGTAATCACAAGAGTCCTTATAAAAGGGAGGCAGGGAGGTCAGAGAGAAAAAGAGAGATTTAAATCATGCTTGTTTTGAAGATAAAATATGAGGCCATGAGCTAGGTAATGTAGGCAGCCTTTAGAAGCTGGAAAAGGCCCTGCTGGTGTACTTCAGAATTCTGACTTCCAGAATGTAAGATAGTACATTTGCTTTGTTTTAAACCACTAAGTTTGCAGTACGTTTGTATAGCACTGGCACGAAAGTAATACTACGTTCTACAATCAGGAGAGTTTGCCACAAAAAAAGGTTTGACTGAGTCTTTACATTTCCAGGAATTCATTTGTATTCATCTGATTTATGTGTACATTCACACATACAAATTTGCATATATTTATATATATGAGTTAATATTTTTGCTTTACATTTTTGTACGTTTCTATGGACTTCATTTTTTTTTGAGTGTAAGTTATTTTTGTAAATAGAAAACAAGTGTTATTTTGACACGTATTATTGAAAGAACATTTCAGGAGTATGGAAGTATGTCAGTTGTGGAAACATGAAGTAAGGAATCCTATTCCATGATATTTATCATTGAATATATTTATCATTGAATCATCTTTCTTTAGAAGGGGCAATCCTAATGTCAAGAAATACTTGTAAAAAGTCTCAACAAAGCAATTTAAATATTATCTTCTCTCAGGGGCACCTGGGTGGCTCAGTCATCCAACTTTGGCCCAGGTTTCTTGTGTTCGAGCCCCGCATCGGGCTCTGTGCTGGCAGCTCAGAGCCTGGAGCCTGCTTCAGATTCTGTGTCTCCCTCTCTCTCTGCCCTTCCCCTGCTCATGCTTTCTTTCTCTCAAAAATGAATAAACATTTAAAAAAATAAAATATTATCCTCTCTGGAATTCTGAGACAATGCCTTAGTAGAACATTTTTTTCTAAACGTATGCCAGAAGCCTTGTACAAGTATGTTCATGGCAACACTGTCACAAATGCAAGTATCTGGACACTATCCAAATCACCATCAATATAAAAATAAATGTATCAACTCTGGTATGGATTACTGTGCAGCAGCAAAAATGAATTCACTTCAGCTAAACACAACCAGAACATGATGAAAAATGAAAATACAAGTCAGAGATTTCATATGATTCCATTTATATAATGTTCAATACATATGCAACTAAATATATCATTTGTAATACCAATGTATGTGGTGAAAATATCCAGAAAAGTCAGGGAAATGATAGATTTAATATGGTGGTTAACGGGAGAAAGCAGAATAAGAAACTATCAGGGATCAGCATAGATTGCGCAAAGAAATTATCATGTAAAGTTCATCTTCTCCATTAAACTGATGTTTGTTAGTGTATTGTAAAGACTTTATTCTTCATACATAGTTTATAAGCTGTTTTTATCTATTCAACATTTGGTAAAAAATTTGTATAAAAACCTTAATTAATTAAAACTACAGGATCTGTGGACATGAGCTGGTTTGGGGTAAAATGTAGTA
>NW_027528006.1:12647-36478 GCF_008692635.1 Crocuta crocuta
GACTTTCTACTGTTATTGTTCTGTTCTGTTTTGGAAAAGATAATTTTTTAAAAATTTCAGTGAATTTCCAAATAATTTTTTAATATTATGATAGTGACTTTGGGTTTTAAGTTTTATTATATAGTGGTACAATGACATGAACTTATATTCACTCCTCAAGATTTATCAGTTTCCTTCTTTTAGGTTAATAATTGGTCAGTTTTGCACATCCTTTGCCATGAGGCTGTTATGTTTAGGGTACAACATCCATTTTATATAATTATTAAATCAAACTTGTAGTTATATTTCCAGATGTTCTACATTCATATTTAATTTTTAAGTATAAGGCTGAATGGATGTCTTAAGATTTCTACATCTATCATGTTGTTTAGTTTATTTTAAATTCTAAGACTTTGAGATATTTTGTACACTTATGCATAAGAATTTATGACTACTATAGCATTCTCTTTTTCCCATTTTTATGTATGCTATTTTGGTCTCAATTCTGAGGTGACTGTTAGTTTTAAACACCAATTTTGATTTTTTTAATTATTTCTGTTTGCCCATAATTTTTCTTTTAACATTTATAAGTCACTTTACTTTTACCTCAAATTGACAGTTTTACTGGGAGGGTGAATTTTAAACTGGATTCTGTGCTTTTTATCAATTTGTTACTCATTTTTCACTATATCTGTCAAAAATAGACTTACATTTCTGGCATGTGGATTTCAATTTTCTCTAATATCCATTGTGAGTTTTTTATTTTCATTCCCCCCACTCCACTCTTTTTGCCACATTGTTTGGAGTTTGTTGTAAGGGTGAGTATGGAATTTTCTCTCAGTTTCTAGAAGTACTAATTTAATTGAAGAAAGTCCAGTAAATGACAAGACTTGTATTTGAATGTCTGTTTGCTGGACACTGTGAAATCTGGAATGATTAAAATATTAATCTTGCCTCATCTGCTGGTAGTAAACACCTAAATATTATCTCAGTTATGAAGCCTTTGAAGTAAAGTTTAAATATTCACTATACATAAATATTGGATTCATGGCTTAATCATAACTCACTATGAAAGAAATGGTCCCTGACACAGTAGCTAGAATCACTTGTTTTTCAACTTCTTAGTTTTCCTGAAGACAACCCTCATCCTTTGTAGACCTCAGAGGAGTATGCTTATTCTCCATCGCTTTTCCCTTTCTTCATGAGTCTTTCCCAGTCCTACTCTAGCTGCGTCTAATTATTTTAATGAAAGCAACAAACCTCTGAGTATTCTCTACTTCCTCCATGCTCCCATTCATGTGCTTATATTTATGTTTAAATCTCCTACCGCTTTAAAATTGGTTGTTTGAATCCACAGTCTACATCATCCCCTCCCTTTACTAGTCTATAAATAGAGTTTTGCGTGATAGTGATTTGAATGAACTGAGTTGAGCTTAATATCTGGCAGCACGAATTAGATTTCAATTCTCCCTGCCTCTCTCTCTATCTCTCTCTCCCTATCCTTATCTCTATTTCTATTACCATCTCATATCTTCTTTCTCTCTCTCCATACTCAATTTCCATTTAAGCTATAACTCCTATTAATTGACATTAGATGTTCAAGGGAACATCAAATATGGTTTCTTGATATTCATCCAAATGCAAATCTCTAAACTTTTCAGGAAAACAAACCTGTATCTTTGATTGAGCTTCGATCTGTATAAATGAGCAAGAAGGAGAAATATTCATAACTTTTATGGTGTCACCTCTTCACAGAAATGAGAAAAGGCTGCCAGCTCAGCTGGAGAGCATTGTACAAAGCAAATAGATTTTTTTCATCTTCTTCTTTAATATGTAGTTTCTGTCTATATAAAAGGATTTTCTCATACAACAAGTTAAAATAGACCTACTGCATTCACATGTATAGTGTAGTTTTTTGAATTCAGACTCTAGGTTGAAAGCACTTGGTTCTGTTAACACACAAAATATCCTAAAATGTAAGAAAAATAATAAATAAAATAAAATATTGCTACATACAGACAATTACTCGTTTAAAAAATATGTACTTTCCATATTAAACCTACCTCTATCCCTGTCAGGTGACATAAAACTCTAGCAAAACTAATTTGTCCCACTTGATACTTACAACTTAAATATTGAGTAGAGAATATTCACAGCATATTGACAAGCTTGTCACTTGCTTCTCTATGGAACAGTATGTACAGCCTTTAACTAATCCTTCTCAGATCTGAAGAGCAAACTGTAAGAATCAGTCAATATTTTGTCATTTCAATATTACTACATTTACCCACAAAATCCTACACAGATGGAGATAAAAGCTCTACTACAAGCAAAGAGGGCATTTTTTCCTTTGCCACAAAATATTGATGAAGTGCTTTATTGAGGTGGATATCTCATTAATTATTTGATTTACAGAAAATGAAGGCAGAGGGAAATGAGTGCCCTGGCTAATACCATGATGTACCATCTTGAGACTTAAGATCTTTTTAATGTATTCATCAGAGGTGCATCTGAAAGGGGAAAGAGTGAGCTGAATGGGTCCATTAATTTAATTGAAGCAAGCTCAGACAAGAGATAAAACATCCCAGCCGGCTTCTTTTCATGCAGCATGAGCGCTGTAGTAAACAGGCAGAGATCCAAACACACCAAAAAAGAAATAAAGATACATGGAAACTCTAGAGACTTCAAGGCCATGTCATATCCACAGATGCAGAGGTGAATAAACCCTGAAGAGGCCCTCTCTTCATACACCACCATGTCAGTGTTCCACGGGCACTGTCTAGGCTTTATTATGAAACTCTGAACGACTCTGAGGTTACATGTAAGTAATTTAGACTTCTTAAGGCAAAGTTACATTTGTTCTTTTTTTTTTTTTTCAAACTTCTGAGAAATAGACTCCATCTCCTGCTCTTGAAAGGAAGAGATGGAAGAGGGGAAATGGACTTCCACTGATCTCAGAAGCATCTTTAAATGATGCTGCTCTTTTCAGCTATCTGTTTTTGAAATGTAGCAGTCAGAAAATTCTTTTAGTCCTGAAGAGGTTGGGCCCTCTCCGTGCACTCAGCATTTGTCTCTCGGCGGTCAGCATAAGGGTACACAGCACATTAATTCAGCCTCTGGCTGTGCACAAGAACACAAAGCAACCAAGGCGAATGTCCCCACTCAACACAGAGCCTGTCTACTCCAAGTTATTTCATCTGATAAAAGATAATTTTCTGTGTTTAATCAAAATTATATATTCAGATATTTACCAAGTCATTAAATATCATCCTTTAGAGGTAAAATCACAATGTATGCATTAAAAATCATAAGTGAATACCAAGGTAAACACTGTATATAGTTTTCCACGAAAATGTTAGAAAAAACGTAGCATTAAAAACACTGCTGCCAAAGGAATTTTGAATGCCTGAAAATAAATGAAATTTGTAAGAGAAATAAAGTATCTTTTAGTCAAATTAGATCTATCTAATATCACAATTTTAATGGCAATAATAAGCATGATGAATAAAAATACTTTGGTGTCTTGGAATGTAAATTTAAAACATAGATATTTTCAGAAATGACAATGAAGATATATTTTTAGGTCTATAAAATTTGGATACTACTTTTACAACTTGATTCCTTAAAAACAAGTAATTTTAGGGAGAAGAAGTAAACACTCTATCATTTGAAATAATCATTTTTTTCATTTTTTACCATGCCTATGAAGCATTTCAGTTTTTAAAAAAGTTTCACTATTTTTTATTCTTCAGATGATGACATTATTTTTTTTTCTTATACATGGAAAATGCTTCTTTCTTACCTTAAAATTTATTTTATCTGCAGAACACATTTTTAAATAGATTTTTATGTGGATTAGGAGTATATAAAATAGGTTAAATAATAGTTATTATTTAAGTATATAAATTTTATAAGTTCAGTGTCACAAGTGATTCTAATGAGTTAAAATGTGTTTTATATTTGAGTAAATTACTTTTTAAATAATCAAAATCAGTGGGAGAAAATTAAGAAAGAAGCTATTAACATGCTTTTTTAGACCCCTGAAGTGGTTAGGCAGAACCCTGTCTCAGAAGAACAGGATGAGACCATCCAAGTGCAAGATCAGAGCAGAACAAACACAAAAGCACCTTCTGGATGACACCTCTGAGAAAAGAGCAGGCCCTTTGCATAGACTCAATTCCTGACAGATTTTATGTTAACAGTTAACTTATTCCTATTGGTGGTTCCACGTAAGCACAGGTTTGTTTACTTTCTCTACCTTGCCTGGAATCACCAGAAACTAAGTATGAGAGAAAATTCTATGTGGTAATCTAAAATTGCATATATGTAGCATTTGTCTGATATTGCCTTTAAGAAAAAAAGAAGTAAATGTGATCCATAAGTAACATCATTCTCTGACTCATAAAACTAAGGTATTTAATCTGTTTTTACAAAATGTAGTAATAAGTAAGCAATTTAGCACTGATTCATTAATACAGATCCTATACTGTATGAGACTATAGTTTAAGCTGATCATCTCAGGGGCACCCGGGTGGCTCAGTTGGTTAAGCATCAGACTCTGTTTTGGCTCAGGTCATGATCTCATGGTTCAAGCCCGGCATCAGACTCTGTGCTGACAGCATGGACCCTGCTTGGGATCCTCTGTCTCCCTCTCTTTCTGTCCTTCCCCCACTTACAAGTGTTTACTCTCTCTCAAAATAAATAAATAAACTATAAAGCAAATTATATCACTAAATACTTTCTCTACTTATAATTATGTAACTATTACTTTATATGGCTACTTTATAGAGGATATGATTTTTAAAAATATATTTACATATTAGATTGATTAATGATACCTTATAAACATTATTGTGATCGTTGTAAAATTAAGATTGCTTTAAGACTAGCATCAAGACTATGAATTATTTTCATTACTTGTGCAGTTAATTCAGTTTGCTATAAAACAAGAGTGATGGGTCCATAGCAATCAGTATTGGCTAAATAAATGACCAAAACAAATTTTGGTTGGGATTTATTCTCAAGCTATTTGGCAACTACTTGCTAACTCATCAATGCATTGTCATAATCAATAGCAATAATAGAAGTAGAAAACAGTAATTTAAGGCCTAAATGTGCTGGTTGTTAAACATTGTAAACTGGTAATACACTGACAAATATTTTTATTTATTTTTATTAACCTACATTTTGAAAGAAATAATATTATACTTAGTTTGGGAAAGGTTTTCTCACAAAAGATATTCAGTCAGTATACATATTTATTATTAAAATCTCTGGCCATTTTTATAGTTGTAGCATTACCTTCACATATAAGACTAATGTATACATAGTACTAAAAAGCAGAGTAGCAGAGTGGTTAGGTACATAGCTCTGGAGAAAGCCACAACTTATTAACTATAGAACATGTTGAACTTAAGCTGTCTATTACTGAAATAATGATTCAAGTAGTCAGTTGGATATAATCTTCTAGACCTTAGGAGAAAAGTCTGGGCTGGAGATATAAATCTGTGAGTGTTTTGCAAATGATGACGGTTAGAATTATGAGCTTGGATCATATGATCAAAGGATTAAGTAAGTATAGAATTGAGGACTGAACGTTGATCACCCTAACATTGAAAGATTGGGAAGAGTAAGAGAAATGAGGGGAAAATACTGAGAAGGTGGAATAGAAGGGAAATGGAAGACTGAGTGAAGAAGGCATATCAAAGAGAAGGGAGATGTCGACCCACCTAAATATTATTAATAAGTACACAAGAAGAATGACTAGTGAACATTGGATTTAACATCACTTTGGCAAAAGCAATTTTGGTAGAGTGCTGTTGGCAAAAAAATGATTTGATTGAACTCAAAAGTGAGTGGGTGATAATGTGTATATATAAATACATACAGGCAATAGAATACTCTTTATCAAAGCAAACAATAACAAAATACTGCAAAAATTACCCTAAAAGGGAAACTCCAAAATATTACAATTAAATATTAGGGCTACTCTCTCAGCATTGGTATCTATATTGTCTCCTAGTTTTAGTAAAACAATAAAAATGACAAGGAAGTAATTAAAGTAATATTAGGGAAAAAGATATAACTTTATTTTTTTCCAATATTATAATCCTGAAAAGCCAAGAGATTCTAGTGAAAAATTACCAAAATTAATGAGATAATTGGGTTAGTTAATTTTACACAAGATTAGGTATGAAAAATAAACATATTTTCTATATTATACTAATTAATACTCAAAAATAAATATGGAAATAATTTACTCATAACAACTTGAAAACTTATAAAGCATGCAGGAATAATTTTAGTTTAAAAATTATAGTATCTCTAAAAAAGGAAACTTTAAAAAGACTAAAATATACGTGAAAAATGGAAAGAGAGAACATGGTCCTGGAAGGGAAGACATCATCAAAATGACAATTCTTCACATATTTTTCTGTAAAGTCAGTGCATCCTGTTTTCAATTGGATATCCTTATTTTCAAGCTCACGTTAAAAATAATTTTCTAATAATTTTAAGTTAAGAGAAAGCACAGCTATGGTGTCTTTGCTTTACAGGTAATGCTATAAAACTATTATGATGATTCAATTTGGTACTAACATTGCTTCTAGGAATACAGAGCATGTAGAAAGGTCCCATTCAAAGTGAAAATGTAACTGGTACTGAAGTAAAGCAAGAAAATTCAGTTTTTTGGGGTTCCTGGGTGGCTCAGTCAGTTAAGCGTCTGTCTTCGGCTCAGGTCATGATCTCAGGGTTTGTGGGTTCGAGCCCCGCGTTGGGCTCTGTGTTGACAGCTAGCTAGAGCCTAGAGCCTGTTTCTGATTCTGGGTCTCCCTCTCTCTCTGACCCTCCCCTGTTCTCTCTCTCTTTCTCTCTCTCTCTCTCTATCTCAGAAATTTTTAAAAAAAATTAAGTTTTTTGTTTTGTTTTTGTTTGCTCTAAGGATAATATATTCAAAACCAAGTCTTGAAGCACTAGTGCTATAAAACAATTTACATATATATATATATATGAAGTGAGCATCTATCTATATATGAAATATATATATTGCAAACTTTTATGGGGTAAAGGATAGGATTA
This sequence comes from Crocuta crocuta, assembly GCF_008692635.1. Taxonomy (NCBI): domain Eukaryota; kingdom Metazoa; phylum Chordata; class Mammalia; order Carnivora; family Hyaenidae; genus Crocuta; species Crocuta crocuta. The sequence goes on from NW_027528006.1 coordinate 19,704, forward strand.
ACAGGTCTAATAAAAAGCCAGTATATTTGAGAGAAAAGAATTTGTAATCTGTTGCGAATTTCTGTAATAAATAGTTCATAAATTAGAAAGAAAAGGAAACATTTCAATAAAATACAAGCAAAGGGAATCAAGAGGGATTTTTCGAATAAATCCAAACAGCCAACCAACATTAAAAGCTATTCAAATACAGTAGCAGTCAGGGAAACACTTTAAAGAAAGAATAAGATACCAATTTATAGACAGTTTCAGAGAAATTAGAGCATCATTGGTAGAGATGTGAGGAAGCAGTTCTCATCAGTTGCTACAAGATGTGTGAGTTGTTAGAGATTTAAAGAAAACAATTTGTTGGCATCTATTGCCAATTAATCATGTGAATTTTTTTGACCTGTCAGTCTTACTCCTAGGAATTTATAACTCAGAAATAAAAACTGTTAGAAGTCATTCACAAATATAAAAGGGTATGTATAGTAACATTGTTAGTAGCAGCAAAAATGGAACACATGAAAGCAAACATCAAAAACAAAAATAAAACGATTTAGAAAATATTCACAACATACATGCTGAAAAAATATTTAAAAAGAATGAATTGCAAATGTCTGTTAATTAGAATAATTTTCATTAGATATTGTTGAAAAGGAAACAGTTCAGGAAACGTACATATTATGGCCCCATTTTTATAAAACTGACAAAATATTGCTCTGTGCTTATGTGTGTGTGTTTCTCATCAAATAAACATAGAGAAAAATTATAAAGATTGTTGATACAGGATTGCAGAGAAGACAGTAGGGCACAAAATTGCTGATTTTTGTTTTGGAGGAAAAGAATAAAAGAGAGTCAGAAGTGCAACAATATGTATAATATGACCATATTAAACCAGTTTTGTAAAATTTTCTAAAGATATGTATATAAGAATTTTTTAATAAAAATATGCTGTCCCAGATTAATTGATGCAGTTTGAGAAATAGGTAGTTTTAAAGTACATTTTGATTCTAATCCTTTAAGAATTTTATAATTTCCCCCTTGTTTTTCCTTATGAATTCGCTTGTTAATAAAGGAAAAAAGGTAATATTAAACCTGGTCCTATAGAATTAATCATCTTGAATTGTTTCATTTGTGAATTACATTTTCTGACCATTTGTGAAATTCAACATTGGAATCCCTTTGGCTCTCATTCTTAGCATAACAGTTCTCAGAAATCTGGAACATTCATAGAATAACCAGAAGACAGAAGCTATCACTACTAAAATATGTTTCATGACCAAGTTTTATTCTTCCAAGAATTTCTAGGTTTTTTTGAATGACATGAGGAAATGTTAAGCCAGATGCCATATTTTCAAATTAAATTTAAAGTAAATAGAAATAAACTGCCACCGTCAACAAAAACAAAATTGTAAAACAAATACTGAACTAAAGTCCCAGGCTGTTTCCTTATTTAAGAATAGTGATTTCTACAAAGCTACCCATTAAAAAAATTTCTTTTAATGTTTATTTTTTTTTGAGAGAGTCAGAGAGAGACAGAGCATGAGTAGGGGGAGGGGCAGAAAGAGAGGGAGATACAGAATCTGAAGCAGGCTCCAGGCTCCTAGGTGTCACAGAGCAGGGCTTGAACCCACAAGCCATGGGATCATGACCTGAACACAAGGCAGCTGCTTAACCAACTGAGCAACCCAGCAGCCCAGTGCTACACATTTTAAATTAACACCAGCTTCTTTAACAAAAACATTCATTGAATAGTTCTTTAATTTATGCATGTAAAGTTAGGCAAAAAAATGAATAGTAGTAGTTTAACATTTTTTTAAACCCATGCTGTGAAAGAAAATCTTTCATAAATTAATCTAGATATTAAAAATTCATTGATAATATTATATATTTTCTTTGCTATCCAAAGATGTTTAATTTAACAGATGTCATAATTTATACCTCATATGTATTATAGTCTCGGGTTCCACATACAATTATAATAATGAAGAACTTGAAAATTATAAAAATAATTCAAGGTTCAGAAAAGAAAAATTTTAAATGTATATTATTCTTATAATTTCAAAAATATTACTACTGAGTGCTATGATTATTTTTAAGGAAGTTAATATATCCATATTTTAAGTGGAGTTAGGGAAAAATAAGATCAGATTACTTGAGAAATTTAAATTTATTTTCCATACTCAGAAATATATGGAGTGGATATTACTGGTTTGGAGGAAAAGACACAAATACTTGGGACACAACTTTTCCTTTAAAGCACTGCTTTAAAATTGTTTTAGAAGAAAACAATTTATAGATTAACCCTAAGTATTTCTTCCTTATTTTGAAAAGTGCCTTTCAAAGATAATGAGGTGAATAAGGATCATAATATTGAAATATAAAAAGCAAGTGCGTACATGCTGGTAAATTTACCTCTTGGAGATGTAATCACCCTCTCACTTGGCATTTTCCTTTCTTCTTTTCTGTCTTCAATTGTCAGTGTATCTTTATATCTTACACTGTTCTAAAGGCTCGGTGGGTGCTCAGAAAGTCATGAATAGCAGTAATAAGGAAACTAATAATATAGAACAGATTTTTCTATAGGTTAAGCTNTTAAAGGAAAATGTTTAAAATTGTTTTAGAAGAAAACAATTTATAGATTAACCCTAAGTATTTCTTCCTTATTTTGAAAAGTGCCTTTCAAAGATAATGAGGTGAATAAGGATCATAATATTGAAATATAAAAAGCAAGTGCGTACATGCTGGTAAATTTACCTCTTGGAGATGTAATCACCCTCTCACTTGGCATTTTCCTTTCTTCTTTTCTGTCTTCAATTGTCAGTGTATCTTTATATCTTACACTGTTCTAAAGGCTCGGTGGGTGCTCAGAAAGTCATGAATAGCAGTAATAAGGAAACTAATAATATAGAACAGATTTTTCTATAGGTTAAGCTGTGAAAAGAAATATTGAGATTAATCAGAAATCAGAAGTATGAAGCTTTCAGTATGGAAAGAGAAGAAATAAAACAAAACTATAGTACTTGAGTTATCTCATTTAACACCATTGTGTTGAGAGGTTCAAGACGGAGAAAGCTGCTCAGAGGATGATGGTTGATGCTTGCTTTTTGCATGTAGTCTGTACTTAAGTCAAGGCATGTCATTGGGCCCCTTTGTTAGCAGGCCAGGTGCTGATGGAAAATCTTGACGTATTTTTGCTACATTCTAAAAAGAAAAAATTATATCATTAAACATAAACTCTAACAGAACTGCGCTCATGGTAGCATTACAGATTAACATTTTCATTTCCAGCTTTTGTAAGTATACTGAAAGTAGATGTTTTCTAAAGGCTCTATGGAGGCAAGGAAGATTAGTTGGTATGCACTTAATTATTAAATAAAGCTTTAAAATGTGTCAAATTATATACTCTGAAAGGTAAATTAACTTACAAATAAAAGTCTTCTCCTTATAGATAATTCCTTATAATGCAGCCATTGGTTTGAAATTAGGGAAAATCATGGGTTTTGAATACCTTATGTAAATTTAGGTATTTGTCAAATCAAATCTAAAATGCTGTGCAACAATGTAACTTTAAATATCTTGACTCCTCTTTGATTTAACAGAGTAAATATTATCACATCATGTACACTGTGGGACACTCAATAAATCCATGAAAAATTAGTAGAAGAAAGAAAACAAGGAATAAGGCAAATACCACCAAAATAATTCCATCAGTGCAGTCTGAACAGCCCCTTGAAAGTGTAGGAGACAGTAAGATAGCTTTAAATATGGGATTTAAAATCAATTTAACAATGGAAACTAAATATACAGGAACTAGCACTATCTCTATTTTTATTTCAAATAATAAAATGGATTGTGTAGCAAATCTGTGGGAAGTTGTATTTGCATTATAATTTATTCGGGTAAAAAATTCATAGTTGTCAAGGTACTCAAGATCTACTTTTTTAAATATAAAACCTTAGTTTTTCCTTTATTATTCAAATAGGTTGCTATGGAATCATAGATTTCTGACACTTTATTATCAAAACATCTTTTGACACTAGAAAGAAAATACATATTTTGAGCAAAAAATATAAAAGTTTAAAGTAAAATTAAAATGTTCTAATAGAGATTATTTAAAAGATATTATTTAAATTTAATCTGTTTTGTTTTTTAGAATGAAATGATAGCATTTTGATGTTTGCCTCCAAAAGACAAAATTCTTGATATGCAAATATATATTTTGATAGATAAAATTTCCCAGACATATATATACAGTTTCTTTTTCTATACTTAATTATAGAAAAGTTAATTATGATACTTTAATTAAACATTTACGGAAATTTAAAGTAGTTATAAGAAAATGGTATTGGTCTTATGTGAATGAAACAAACCATTCTGTTTAATAAAAATACTTAAGAAAAATATCCAATGGGGTAAAAACTATAACAAATCAAAGAACTGGATAAGTGGAAGGTATATTTGATTTAGTTAATTATATCTAGCTAGCTAATAATCATTAAAATTTATGAACATTATGCTTGACTCAAATGAATAATCTATAATTATAGCTGATCATTTAAAAATCCATATCTCAAAGATTGACAGAAGAGCTAGACACAAAATTAGCAAGGACAAAGAAGAACTCAAAAGACCAATTAGCTGTAAGGATTCAATGAGCATTTACAGAACACTGCACTCCAAAACATCAGAATACAGTTTTTTTTTTCAATTTCTCACAAAACTTATAGCAAGGTAAATCATATCATGGGACATAAAACATACCTAACTAAATTTGTAAGAATTTAACTCATTATGTTCTCTGACCACAAGGAATCAAACTAGAAATCAATGGTTGAAAGATAATAAGATAATCTGGTAACACTTGGAATCTAAAAAACACAAATGGAGAATCTTTGGGTCAGAGAGGGTGTCTCCAGAGAAATAAAAAATACATTGAACTTAAAGCAAATAAAAATATATCAAAATTTGTGGGGGCACAGTTAAAGCAGAGCTGAGAGGGAAACTTATAGTACCAAATGCTTACATTACAAAAAGAGGAAAAGTCTCAAGTCATTAAAACCTCCTGCCTCAAGAGACTAGAAAACAAAGAGGGAAATAAAATCAAAGCAGTCAGAAGGAAAGAAGTTATACAGATAAGAGCAGAAATCAATGGAATTGAAAGTAGAGAAAATAAACGAAGCAAAAAACTAATTCTCTGAAAGATCAATAACATTGATAAAGCTGACGAAAGAGAGAAGACACGAATAATCGATGTCATGTATGAATCAGGGTTTATCACTACAGAGGGCACAGAGGCTAAAAGAATAGTAATAAGAAAATACTATTAATAACCCTGCGAACATAAATTTGATAAGTTAGAAGACAAGGACCAATTCCTCAACAAACACAAACTGCCACAACTGAAGCAAGAAAAATACATAATTTGAATAGTCCCGCAACAAATAAGTATCTCCAGGTCCAATTAGTTCCACTGAAGAATTCCACCTAATGCTTAAAGAATTAAAACCAAGTTTGTACAGTCTTTCCCAGAAAGTAAAAGACATTTTCTAAGTCATTTATAAGATGAGAATTTATTCTGATTCCAAATTGAGACCAAGTCAGTATAAAAAATAGAGATGGATATCCCTTTTGATTATAGGTGCAAAATCCTTAAAATATTAGCAAATGAAACTCAATAGCATATACCACTGATTATATACTATGACGGAGGTAACTTTATTCCAAAGATGCAAACCTGGCTCGGTATTCAAAAGTCCATCAGTGTAATCATTGGCAATATTCACGATCAATTACGATTTAAAAAATCTTAAGAAAATAGGAATGGAGAAGAATTTCCTCAAGTTGATTTTTTAAAAATCGCCAAAAGCTTACAGGTAACATTACTTTTAATGGTGAAATACTGAATGCATTCTTTCTAATGAGGAACAAGGCGAAGAAGTCTCTCACTACTCTTTTTTTTTCTTTTTTAATTTTTTAATGTTTTATTTATTTCTAGGAGAGAGAGCGAGAGACAGCGTGAGCAGGGGAGGGTCAGAGAGAGAGGGAGTCACAGACTGAAACAGGCTCCAGGCTCTGAGCTGCCAGTCAGCACAGAGCCCGACACGGGGCTCGAACCCACGAACCGCGAGATCATGACCTAAGGGAAAGTCGGACGGTTAACCGACTAAGCCACCCAGGCGCCCCAGTCTCTCACTACTCTTAATATGTGTTGGAAGTTGTAGAAAGCAAAGACGGGAAATAAAAAGTATGCAATTTGAAAGGTAGAATAAAATTGTCTAAATTTTCCAATGATACTACCTCTAGGTAGAAAATCCTAAGGAATCTACAAAAACACTCCCAAGAATAAGTGAAGTCAGCAAGTTTGGGAGATACAAGTTAAATACAGAAAAATTAACTGTTTTTTTCTATACTAGTAGTGAACACTGACAATAAAAATACATTATCATTATAATCAATCACAAATATGAAATATATAAGTGTAAGTCTAAGCAAGTTTATACAGGACATGTATGCTAAAAACTGCAAAATGCTAAGGAAAGAAATCAAAGATAAATGGAGAGACATTGTATCCATGGATTGAGAGACAACATAATAAAGTCAGTTCTCACCAAACTGATCTATATACTTAATGCAATTCCCCTCAATCTCCCAGCAAGTTTTTTAATAGTCATAGTAAGATTTTGCTAAAATTTATATAGAAATAGAAATGAATCAGAAAGCAAAATTATATGGGAAAGAAAGAATAAAGGTAAAGGAATCATTCTATCCAATTTCAAGACAGTATGTAGCTGCAACAATCCAGACTGTGGTTTTAACAGAATAGACACATTGATAATTGGAACAGAGTGAAGAACCCAGAGCTAGAACCACATAAATATGCCCAAATGATATTTTCTCAAAGCTGCAAAAGCAATTCAATGACTCAGTTTGGGCAGCTGGGACCTCCATAGGTTAAACAAACAATCTTTTACCGTATCTCACAACTTATAAAAATTGGCTCAAAATATTGCCCAGTTAGTTGGCATATAATTTTTAATAATATTCTCTTATAATTGATTGCATTCTTGTGGTGTTATTTGTTATCTCTCTTTCATTCATGATTTTATTTATTTGGGTCCTTTCTGTTTTGGTTTTGGTAAATTTGGCTAGGGGGTTATGAACTTTACTAATTCTTCAAAAGAACCAGTTCTTAGTTTTATTGATCTGTTTGTTTCCTGTTGTTGTTGTTTTGTTTCTATATCATTTATTTCTGCTCTAATCTTTATTATTTCCCTTCTTCTGCTGATTTTAGGCTTTATTTGCTCTTCTTTTTCTAGCTCTTTTAGGTGTAAGGTTAGGTTGTATATTTGAGACTTTTCTTGCTTTTGATATAGGCCTGTATTGCTATACACTTCCCCCTTATGACTGCCTTTGCTGCATTCCCAAATTTTGGCCTGTCGTGTTTTCATTTTCATTTGCTTCCATGTACTTTCAAATCTTTTTTTTTAAAATGTTTATTTATTTTTGATAGAGAGCACGTATGCACACAAGTGGGGGAGGAGCAGAGAGCGAGGAGGGAACAGAGGATCTGAAGGAGCCTCTGGTCACAGTAGTGAGCCCAATATGTGGCTTGAACTCAGGAATGGCGAGATTATGACCTGACCCAAACTTGGATGCTTAACTGACTGAGCCACCTAGGCGCCCCCCATGTACTTTTTATTTCTTCTTTAATTTCCTGGTTAATTCTTTCATTCTTTAGAAAGATGTTCTTTAACCTTCCTGTATTGTGGTCTGTGACCTCAAGTTTCAGAGTGTTGTGGTCTGAAAATATGCGTGGTATAATCTCAGTCCTTTTGTACTTGTTGAGGCCCAATTTGTGACCCAGTGTGTGATCTCTTCTGGAGAATATTCCATGTGTACTTCAAAAGAAGGTATATTCTGTTGCTTTAGGATGAAATGTTCTGAATATATCTTTTAAGTCCACCTGGTCCATTGTGTCATTCAAAGGCATTGTTTCCTTGCTGATTTTCTGCTTAGATGATCTGTCCAAGCTGTAAGTAGATTTTTAAAGTCCCCCACTATTATTTATTGTATTATAATCAATGGGTTTCTTTATGTTTGTTATTAATTAATAAATTGCAGACTTAAATATAAACATAAAACTATAACAGTTTTAGAAGAAGATAGGGGAAAAAACCATTTTGGACTAAGAACAAAGCAAAAAGTTCCTGCACTTCATACCCAAAGTATAATTCACAAAGTAATTGACAAAGTGATAAATTTCATCCAAATTTAAAGCTTTTTTCTATAAAAGACTCTGCTCATAAGATGAAAAGACAAACCACAGACCAGGAAAAAATTTTTACACACTACACATACAACATCAAATTGAGTAGTATAGTATTTAAAGCACTCCCAAACTCAACAGTAAAACCCAATAACAACTCAATTTAAAAATGGGGAAAAAACCATGAAGAGATATTTAAGAAATACAAGATATAACAGAGAATACAGATATATAAATACACATATCTAAAGATCTTAAACATTAGCTTTATGGTAATGCAAATTAAAACCACAATGAGATATCGTTACCCACATATCAGAATGGGAAGGATAAAAAATGGTGACAACACCAACCATGGCCAAGATGTGGAGAACCTTGGTGACCCAGACGTTATTGATGAGGTTGTGTATATAGCTACACTGGAAAACAATTTGAGGCTTCTTTAAAATAACTGAACATGTAACTACCATATGTATTTCCTATTGAACATTTATCCCTGGGAAGTTAAAGATTATGTTTATGTAAAAACCTATTTGCAAATGATAACAGCTTTATTCATAAAGCAGGAAAACAACCCGGATGTCCTTAGATAAGTGAGTGGTGTAAACGTACCACAGAATATTACTTATGAATAAAAATAAATGAACTACTGATACACATCGCCACATTGATGAATCTCCCGAGACTCATGCTGAGTGAAGGAAACCATTCCAAAAGCTTATATTCTGTATGATCCTTTTTATATAACACTATTGAAATGACAAAATTATATGTGAACATTTCTGTAGAACTTCACAGTGGTTACCAGGTGATAAGGAGGGTGTGGGAGAGAGTGAAGTGATTGTGGCATGGCAATGTAAGGGATTTTTGTGGTGATGAAGATTTTGTCTATCTCAGCTGTAGCAATGTCAATATCCTCAAGTATAAATGAATGAATGAATAACTATGCATGAATAAAAAATGAATAAAGTAATACTGGGATAAGGAGGTAACACAAAATAAAATTAGAACCCTGCTCCAATCTTTGAACAAAAATTCATTACAAACAGATCCAAGATTCATATAATTTAAGGATATATGACCTAGATTAAGAAAATATAGGCCAAGTTTTTAATAATCACGGAGTGAATATAGCCTTTCCAAGTAATACATAATGTAAAAATTCATGGAGTAATACTTCTCGTAGATAATAGTACACAGGGGCACCTGGGTGGCTCAGTTGGTCAAGCATCTGACTCTTGATTTCGGTTCAGGCCATGATCTCATGGGTTGTGAGAGTGAGGCTGAATTACTGTGCATCAGGCTCTGCACTGACAGCCCAAAGCTTGCTTGGAATTCTCAATCTCCTCTCTCTGCCCCTCCCCTGCTTCCCCGCTTGGGCTCTCTGTCTCTCTCAAAATAAGTAAAATAAAACATTAAGAGATAATAAAAAAAAGAAAATAGTACACAAAGTTGAAATCACAAACTAAAAACCTGAAAAATACACATATTCAGTATAAAATGAAGAGTAAATTCCTTTACTATAAAAGCTCATTCAAAAGACTTTTTATTATTAAAAAAAAGTTGCAGAAAAATATGCAGATCCAAGGAACAATATACTTTTGTTCAAACTGAACTGGCCTTTTAATATACTCTGGGAAGGTAAAGAGCAGTGCTTCCACAGAAAAATTTATACTGTCCACCAGAATTCAAAATGTATGTATCTAGCAACCTCACGGCTATGAATTTACCTAAAATATATACTCACAGAAAGTCACTGTGGTAAATTGCATCATAATTTGTAATGTCAACATTACAAATAATTGGGAACTGGTTTAATTAAAGATGATACATCCATAAGAACCCATGAGGCATTGTATTTAAGAGTGATAATCCTGTTATGTGTAAATAAACAAATAAGTAAAAAAAAATACATGTAAATGACAGAGTGTAGAAAATTATGTATCCCAAATTACTCTTGCATATTTTTGTTAGAAAGGAGCATATTGGTGGAACATACATATAATTATATGCATTTTTCACATTAAAAATTACATAAAATGATGTTAGAAGTGTTTGGGGCAATAGAAGACTTTCATCTTTCATCTATTTAAAATACTTGTTTATTCTAAACTATGTACTACATTTATTTAATCATTTATTCAGGAAAAAAGCACAGGTATATGCAAAATAGAATAATGAACTGAACTCCTGTAACCCATCATTGATGTTAAAAAATAAAAAATATTTCAGTCTTCTTCCATCTGGGTCTTTCTGGCCACACCTGACACTTTTTATAGTTAAATCTAGGGGGCACCTGGTTGGCTCAAGAGGTACAGCATCATACCCTTGATCTTGGGATTGTGAGTTCAAGTTCCACACTAGGTGTAGAGATTACTTAAAATATGTATATGTTATAATATGATATAAATATATATACTTATAAATATGTATTTCTGTAGCACTGGATTATTAGCAACATGAAAGATCACTGATAGGGGGAGAATGATGAAAGCAGAGGATCAATAGGTAAAATCCTGCAGTGGTCTCTGTGAAGGTTGATGAACATAGAGAGAGGCCATGTCTTTGTGCTACATTTCTTTCTAATCCTCTAATAATCCATTTTATTCCTCCATTCTTTCAAGAAATCCCATTCTTATTTCAAGTAATTAAGGAAAAAACACTAACTCTAAAATATTTTTCAACTTGATATATTTTATATTTCTATAGAAATTACGTTAAGAAAGTGACAGAACCCAAAATTTCCACAGGAAAAAAATAACATACTTATTAGGATTCCTACTTTTATTTTAAACAACAAAAGAAGTCATGCCTATATGAGTGTTAGTTTCCTCACGTCTAGATCAAAAGTGTATTGTTTGTTAAAGAAGTTAAAACAAACAAACAAAAATAAAACAGGAAGCACAGAGAAAGGCAGCTAATTTTGTATTGTGATTGCCTCGAATTTGAAATTTATGTGTGAAACTATTTAGAGGAATCTCTAGGCTTTCTGCCTTCATAGGGCAAAACTTAAACTGGATGTAAATATAGACACAAATATAGATTCAGACGTAGATATTGTATAAATTTTCTAGGGCTACATAACAAAGCAGTTAAATTCTAAGACCCATATGGATAGTGACATAGATATTTATACTATTCCCAATGCTTATAGCTTTATAAACACTGGCTGAATAGATTCATAAACAGCTGATCTATTAATAAGAGATACTTAGTGAAGTAATTTTTTATAATGCTTGTATTGTATGTGGCTTATTTACTAATTTTATTTAGATATTTAAGGTAAGTTTTAGAAGCTACTCTTTATTCAAACTAAATAATATCTTGTAGTCTTATGATGTTTTAATCATTCTGGTTATCATTGGAATCCATAATCATACATCCTGTTTTTGTCTTCTCAATTGGAAAACAGATACACAATCAGGAAAGGCACAAAGGCTCTTATCGATTTTAAAAGTTGCATGTTTTTAAATTTATGGTTTGAAAAAATAATGATAAAGCAATTATTTGAAGCAAACATTACAAAAAAAACACAATCCAGGGTAAGCATTTTATTAAAATATTCACTAGACATTTGCATATACAGGTATAGCTAAACAAATTTCTATAGCAAGTACAGTAGCATTTTCCTTAATGAAGTATTCAGTTATAGATACATTGTAACTCTAAATCAATAATCAATCATATAAATTAAATATAGAATGAAAATATTAAGTAATAGCACTGACATAGATACATGAATCTCCATTTTGGTAGAAAGCCATTCAAATTATTAGATATAATATGTAATATATTAAATATATTAAATGTTCATATACATGTATATATAACTGATCCTGCATTTTCTGAGTTTACTAGTAACATGTTCTAGTAGAGAGCATTTCCTCTCCTTCTATGAAGCTTTCTGGCCAATGGAATCATGACAGCAATTGAACTTGACAAAGTCCATGTGTTGGCCTATGAAAGAAGGATGAGGCAGACCTGTCAAAATGCCATAAACAAAATCCCACATCAGAGATAAGCTTGCAATTACACTTCAGTAAGTCAGAAAAACAGGGAAAATTAGGCTGATTTTGAAAAAAGCCATTCTTTCTTTGTAAAAAGTAAACACTCTTTCAAGTGGGATTTGAAAGCAATTGTTTTATATAAAACTATAAGTCATAAGCACCACCTGTCACCAAAGCTCACTCAAGAAATCTATAATGTTTCATCTTTACAGTGTTGATTAACTAAAGCAATAACACCCACACTTCACACAAATAAAACCGTAAAGTGATGGTTAAGTACTTAGTTTCAAACATGTCTCTAAAATGTTTTGTATACCATAAAGAAATTTTCAAAAACTTATGCTTGCTGTCTTCTCTAAAGAAATTTATTTAAATATCCATGTGCAATAATGAAATACGCATATTTCAAGTCAATAAAGAGCATTCTTGCTTCAGCAAATGGGTTTGTACCACCTAGAACTGAAGTTTTTCTATTGTAAATCTACTTCATTAATGTAAAAATAACTCTATAATTTATATGACATAGTTTTTATGTCTCTCAGCCAGACGTAATTACAGAATATAAAATAACCTGTATGCCATGAGGAAATTATTTTTAACTGCTGGATATTATGTTCTGCTCTGGTGTCCAGCCATTCCAATTTGTCTGTGACTGAGGGGTTTTCTGAACGTGGGACTTTCGGTGCTAACACGAGAACAGCCCTAGGCAAATTGAGATGGCTGGTCACCCAGTGTCAACATGTAGAGAATTTTATTTTAAGAAAGGAAAACAAACCAACCAAAAACCAAGAACCATGGTATCAACATTAAAAATCATGTCCTAGAACCAGTAGTTATTGTCCTAAATTTGTCCTGCTAGAGAAAGCTTTCAGATGGAAGAAAAATAGCACATGTCTCTGGCTAAAATGCTGACTGTTCCCAGCAAAGATAAGGCTGCTAATGACATTAGTTACATTCACTTTGGTCTCTAAGACCAATAAATTCTGCTATTAAGAATCTTTTGAATCTCATGAATCTGTCCTATTCTCTACATTTTCTACCGTCATTGCCTTTATTTATGTCTTCATTATTGCTCACCTAGACTTTTGAAATTGTCTCATGCTTTACTTTTTTACCTTTCAATTCACGTAACATCTGGAATGATTCTAAAATGAATTTGAAACAAATCTGATTATGTTATTATCATATATCAGTTATTACTATAAGTTATGACATATTGTATAAATATAACACAAGTTATCCATTCATCTATATAAGTAGGACATATAAATTATTCCCTAGTAGTTTGCTTTTTTTGCCATTTCAATCAATAATATTGTGCGTATCTATTTGAGCACACATGGAAAAAATCTCTCGGTTAAATATTTTTAATTAAATGTTTTTGGTATAATGCAGATTCACATACAGCTATAAGAAATAATGTATAAATATCCTATCTATGTACCCTTTACTCAGTTTCTTTCAATGATAACATCTTATAAAACTATATTACAATATCACGTGGGTTAATCATGGAAAACAAAATTCCTAGGTATTGATGATGATATACCACTGACAAGTAAGACAAGTCATGTCTCCTCACTGAATTTATATTACATTAGAGAGGGCCAGATTTTAACTGAATAAAGAATTGATATTTTATAAGTTAGATAATAAGCATGAATGTAGCAAGTATGTGGACATTGAGTGTAAGGACGTTCCCCACACATAGGGGAAAAAATATAAAGACCCCAATGAAAGAGTTGATGTTGTGAATACAGATTAGAGGTAAATTAATGTTACTGAAGAGGAAGTGTAAGTGGTGAGTTAGAGGGAATGGGAGAAAACACCTGAAATTGTTTTATTAAATTTTGCAAGAATTTTGAGGTTTATTCTGAGAGCAACTGGAACCACTATTGAGTTTTAAAAAGGGTAGTAGTATAATCTAATTTGCCTTTAGGAATATTAAGTCTGCCTGTCATGTTGAGACTCTAGTGGGGTGAGGGAAGAGACTGGAAGAGAGGAGATTGTTGAGTAGGCTATTGCAAACTCCATGAAATAGAGGATGCTATTTTGGACTAGAGTAGAGGTCATGGTAGTATTAAGAAGTGATTGGAAACTCGATATACTCTGAAGCTAGAGTGACAGGATTTGTTGTTAGTTGTGTTATTGGAAGTGAAAAAAGAGAGGAATCAAGTATGGCTCAAACATATTTAGCCAGGGCCCCTTGTAGTCTGATGTTTCCTTTTATGTAATCAGGAGAGATTGCCAAAGGAGCAGGCTTGCCAGGAACAGGAATGAAAAGTTTGGTTTGGGCATGTTTAGTTTGAGATAGTTTGTAGATGTCTAAATTAAAATATAGAACACTGGATAGAGGAAGGAGAGAGAAACATTTGGGCGCAATCAGCCACAAAATTAAATGACATCATCTGGATGAGATTATAAAGAGTAGGTCTTGTCACATCAGTTAGTAAAGATGGTGGTAACAGTGGACCAAAAATTAGAAAAACAAAACAAAAGCAAAGCTTTTAAGAAGACAAGAACTATGTTAGCTTCTGGACTCTAAAAGGCAGAATATAATAGTCTCTTCGGAAGTTCTTTTAATGAGTGCATTAGATCAAACCAGTTATTATCCTTGGATTTTTGGGCTCAGTTCTCAAATTTGAGGGAAATTGTATGATTTCCAGAGAAGATTAGGGTACTTTGGCTTTTCCCAGACTGTGTTCAATGAGCTCTACCTCAAAGGAATATCAAGAAAGAATCTATCCCTGAAAAAAGAGGGCATGGAAGCTGGGGAGGCAAAAATTTGATTTGTGCATTACAGATTCATATTTTACAATTACTATGATCTAAACACCATTATGTAGTCTACAAGACCCTCCTAAACTAGATTGTCTTACTTGACAAGATTTTTCTCATGTAACCCGCTTCAGATTCTGTGTCTCCCTTTCTCTCTAACCCTCCCCTGCTCACGCTGTCTCTATCTCTCTCTCAAAAATAAGTAAAACATTGAAAAATTTTTTTGAAAAAAAAAAAAAAGATTTCCCCATGTAACTCTGGTCCTTCACACGAAGGCCTAGCCACACCAGACTTTTCAGGTTTCTTCTTTTATGTTTTAGGGTTTTGTTTTTGTTTTTTGTTTTTTGTATCCACCTTTTTTAATTTCAGGGCTCAACCAAAGTACCATCTTTCTCTGTAAATCCTATTTAAAGCAACTAGCTCCTTTCCACACTTCCTCTTATCATATTATGCTTCTATTTTTTGGTGACATTTAGAAATGATCTGGTTTATACTTGCCAGTCATCCCTGTCAAAACATAAGCTGCTAGAAGGTGTGGATTTTATCTCACTGATATATCTCAGAACCTAGACCATTATCTGTTACATAGGAGTTGTTCAGTAAATTTAGGTCGAGTACATTAAATTGCTAATTCACCTGAACTGAAGACCTAGTTTCTGGTTCTTCTTTTCCAGCATTTCTCAAACTATAGCTAATTTCCAAACTAATTTCCAAATTATCTGTATCAAAGTTTTGGGGGTGTTGATTAAAAGTACAGACACATTGGTCTCATTCTAGACTGACAAACTGAGATTCTAAGTCTGAACCATAGCAACGTGCATTTAAACTAGAATACAATGATTCTTAGAGAATCTAAAATTTGTAACAGTGATTATTTAAAATACCTTTATTGAATACTTAGATATTACATGGTATTGCATTAATTCCTTATAAAGGATACAATATTAGAAGGAATGCTCACTATATCAAGTAGCTCACAGTTGATGGACAATACCAAATGACAAAAGAAATATCAAGATAACTGCTGAAAATAGATTTACTGTGTAATGCAATAGAACTATAAACAATTATTTATTTTCAAAGAAATTTTAATGTTTATTTTTGAGAGAGGAGGGAGGGGAGGGGCAGAGAGAGAAGGAAACACAAAACTTGAAGTGGGCTGCAGGCTCCACACTGTCAGCACAGAGCCAGATATGGGGCTGGAGCTCATGAACGGTGAGATCATGACCTGACCCAAAGTTGGACGCTTAACCAACTGAGCCACCCAGGTACCCCTATTTTCAAAATCTTATGTAATATCATGTGCTCTGGGTTGAATTACTTTTTAGACTTCTTAAGAATGTTAGTGGGGCGCCTGGGTGGCTCAGTCGGTTAAGCATCCGACTTCAGCTCAGGTCATGATCTCGTGGTTCGTGGGTTTGAGTCCCGCGACTGGCTCTGTGCTGACAGCCAGCTCAGAGCCTGGGACCTGTTTCAGATTCTGTGTCTCCCTCTCTCTCTGACCCTCCCCTGCTCATGCTGTCTCTCTCTCTCTGAAATAAATAAAACATTAAAAAAAATTAAAAGAGTGTTAGTACATGCACTAGGCCCGAGATATAGTCAGTGCTAAATAATTAGATATTAAATATAAATAGACTATTGTGAAAGTAACATTAAAGAAGTAAATTAATTTTAAAAATATAATTTATTTAAATAAAATAGAATTAAAATATTTCCATTTAATCCTGAAATTATTACTAAAC
>NW_027528006.1:36682-137460 GCF_008692635.1 Crocuta crocuta
CAACAATATACTTCATTTAGGCCTACACATCCAAAATAAATTATATTATCAATATAAAATTATTAGTGAGATATTTTACATTATTTCTTTTATAATTTTATTCTTTGTGTATATATATATATATATGTAAGATTTGGGAGTCCAATGTGATTCTTCACACTTACAGCACACTTCAGTTTGGTTTGGCTACATTTCAAGTGCTCAAGAGACACATGTAGCTATCATATTAGATAGCAGAGCTCTAGAACCTCGCCTCTANACTTTCAGAATGCATTGGTTTTGAAAAAAATTAATAGAATCTAAAGTGAATGAAGTATTAAGCTATTAGTGTATTTTTATGCAATACCATAATACGCAAACATGGGCATTATAAAAGTTTGTAATCCTTTCTTTTATAGGAAAAAATATGGAATTTATCTTGCTTTGAATTTGAATTTTCCATGTATGAGTCACATTGCTCTTGAGTACTCTCTCTCATTGACAAAGATAAACAGAGAAACAGAGATAAATGTGTTTCAATGCAGAAATACAAATAGACACAATGTATAACTGAAAACTGACATTTAAAAAACCAAGTTGGTACTTTCTAATTCAAACTATTTTCTTCCCAGTTAGCTTTAAGTTAGCTTTCTTGAAGATTTTTTTTTTATTGACACACTTATTCTTTTCTCCTAAGATCATCCAAGGCTACTAGTAACTTATATGTCTCATGATGAAAAAACTGAATCGTTCCTTTTATGCCATTTTATGGTCTACACTGTATTCACTAATTAAATGTCTTTAGCTAAGTTATCAGAGTATGGTGGAAACATATTCTCTCCCCTTCCTTCCTTGTTTCTTGCTCGGACTTTTTTGCTGGCACTCAGATATTGTCATTAAGAATGCATTTTAAAAATTATCTTAAAAATAATAATTTCATGTTATTTAAATTTTTTCTCCAAGTATTATTATACTTTGGATAATTGTATAAAGTTTGAAGAAAAATAACATCAAAAATAGAGACAGAAAAGGAAAAATCGAGAGCAAATGTCTTTTTGACACATGTTCTTAAAGGTCTTATCAACCTCAAGTCATTTTGGGCTTTAGTAATACCCCTAACATTTTTCTTAAAATGAAGATATTTGTCCATTTAAAATTATCTTTTAGTGCTGGAGGACAAAAATAAATCAATCCTTCACTATAATGATTTAAAGTCTTTGAACTTTTCAAACTAAATCAAATGTCATATGACTTATCCTTCCGTCTTATAGCTATTATTCTAACACAGTTCAATTTAATGACACTCTTTCCACAGAATCATCATCTGTTTTTGACCCTTTTAACTTAGAACTTACTCAGTTCTTGCCAGAAAATTATTTCCGCTTTTCCAAACGGTCATTTCTAGAACTAGTATTTTTCTTTCTTTGGAAGACTGACTGACAGGTTGTTTCCCTCTAACTCTTACAGTCTTAACTTTGTTATTATAACGCAAAGCGTATCAGGTATAGACCAGTTTTCTGATGTTTTTGTGTACAGAAAAATATTTTTAATGCCTAAAATATTTTTTAATATATGAAGGGACAGACTTACAATGATTTTACTATGTTTTTATTTGTCCTGTTTTATGTATTTAATCCATTATTACTAGCCATTCTTTTTATCCAGCTTTGGTGAGATATAATTGAGAAATAAAATTGTAAGGTATTGAAAGTGTGCAACATGATGATTTTATATACCTATATATTGTAGTAGGATTCTCTCCATTGAGTTAATTAACACATCCATCACCTCACATATTTATCTTTTGCGTGTCTGTGAGCACATTTAAGCTCCACTCTCTTAAAATCTTATACATTTTTAAATACTGAATAATATTAATGATCGACTAATTCTAGAGTAAGGGAGGGGGCTCCTGGGTGGCTCAGTAGGGTAAATGTTCTACTTCGGCTTACAGTTTGTGAGTTTGAGCCCTGCGTTGGGCTCTGTGCTGACAGTTCAGAGCCTGGAGCCTGCTTCGGATTCCGTGTCTCTCTCTCTGTCTATGTCTCCTCTCCTCATTCCTGCTCTCCCCCCACCCCTCAAAGATGAATAAACTTTTAATAAAATAAAAATATATAAAACTAAAATAAGGCAGATATGTCTCTCTAGGCTCTCATTTAGGCTGTTTAAATAAATCATTTCACTATAATTTAGAGCAGTGTCAAACACAGAGCTGTTTCATAAAGCTCGTATAGTTTAATATATTTTGTTTCATATTGGTTGTCACTCAAACCACAGGCAGACCCTCAATTGTCAATTAAAAAGATAAACATATGCACCTCACTATAACTGGCTTAAAATTTTGTAAACCAAGTTTCATCACTTTCCATTGTCATTACAGAAATGCCAAATAATCTGTTGGTAGTGCAGTTTCACCATTCGACATTGGTATTAAAAATGATAGCAGGGGTGCCTGGGTGGCTCAGTCGGTTGGGCATCCAACTTCAGCTCAGGTCATGATCTCAGGGTTCATGGGTTCAAGCCCCACATTGGGCTCTGTGCTGATGGCTAGCTCAGAGCCTGGAGCCCGTTTCAGTTTCTGTTCTCCCTCTCTCTCTGACCCTCCGCTGCTCGTGCGGTCTCTCTCTCTCTCAGAAATAAATAAAATATTAAAAAAAAATTTAAATGATAGCAGAGTTGTTCTTATGTTTACACATAAGAAAAAAGATGAAGAGACTCTATATAAGTAAGGCAGATCATTTGCACATATTAAACCATCAATTGGTAGCATCATTCAAGGAAAGGGTGAAAAGGATTTCAAGTGAAATTGTTCTACTACTTTTATAAAACCAACACAAGAAAACCTGTTGGAATATATATATACGTATATATATATATATATGTGTGNAATATATATATGTATATATATATATATATGTGTGTGTGTGTGTGTGTGTGTGTGTGTGTGTATATATATATGTAAATGATGAATTGCCTTACTGTATCCAAATTTAGACTAATATCTGCCTCTAATATTCTCCAGTAGTTTTTGGCAGGTATATGCAAATTAATTATTCATCTTTAACTTCATTATCTGTTTGGATCTTTGACACTTATTTGACTAAATAATCCAAATTATTTCTTTGCTTAATCATATTCCATCATTTAGCCCATTAGAGTATCTGTCCAAATGATATAAGTGTCAGCAGGCAGTTTCAATTAGTACCTATATTGTTATATTATTAATTCAAGGTGAAACACTTTGACAGAAAACATACTCCTAATATTAAGACTGTTCCAACTCATCAGATTCTAAGTGAGGTCTTTGTATTTACTAAGATTATTGTAAGCACCTCATTACATCCTCATCATTCTTAAAGGCATGTAAATATTAATGGTGAAAAGTTGAATATTAACTTTTAAATTAAAATTATAATAAGGTGATTAACATCAATATGTATTATTTTGAAGGTATTAGATATTAATTTATCTTCTTACAAAGTTCTTATTCCCAAAATCTTTAAGCCCTGATCCATCAGACTGTAGTCACTCTTTTCGGGACACTTGAATCTCCTGCAAAAATCCTTTGACCATTTTCAGTAAAGAGGTCAATCTGATGAATGAAGAGCCTTTATGACCCCTGAGTAATTAATTGCTTTTATCTTTCTTTATAATTCTTCTGATAAATGTTTTTGCCATTCTCCTTAGTCTCCTTAACCCTCATACAGACTTGAACAACATTAGAGGTTAGTCATTTTGGTGCCAATATTCCCTGTCTATAATTCTATGGTCTCAGATGCTTTGACATATTTGAGAATGAGATATTTTTAAAATTCCATTATTACTATAAAATATTACATATTTTCACCTACATATTTTCCAAGTGAATGTACTTTAAGTACTTTTTCAACTATAGTGATCTCTTTCCCTTCGCTTAAAAAGATGTGATCATTTTTCTTTGAGTGGGATGTATCTGACAATATCCCTTCTGGCATTTCCCTATCTGCATTAGGTTTCCTGCAATTCTGATACAATGAACAAATGAGGTTTTTCATACACATTCTTTTCAGCAATGTGAAATTTGCTCTTGATATTATCTTACATTATTATCTCGACTCAAGTTGGCCTTTTTAATTGTCCTTGATATTTTAATGATTAAAGAACACAGTGCATAAAGATGCCATTAGCCATGTTGTTAATTCTCATTACATACACAAAGAAAAGTTATGTATGGATTTAGTTTGATCTTTGCCTTCAAACATTCAATTTAAGCATTTTGTGAGTACATGCAGATTCACTGCCCAATTCCCCATCAGTGTGCTCTGAGAGCAGTGAGAAGAGTGGTTAGCTGTAGCTTCTGTCTTAGTGGCAGAGAGCTGTTTTGCCTAAGGTCAAATGCCTTTCCACACAATCTGCATTTAATAACTTATCAACAAGTGGAATAAAGTTTCAGTTTTCTTGGTCCAACACAGTGTAACTCTGAAAGACCATTTTATTTCTAGATCTTGTAGGGTTGGCCAAGTCTGTATAGTATCTGTATTGTAGTTTGAATTATTTCTCTGTCCAGCACTGTGTTCCCTTCCTGGCAAAGCTGCAATACAACTGTAAAGACCAGTTTTATCATTTTGGCGCACAAAGTGTGGGAGTGTGTTTCACAGCATTAAAAGCATATAAAGGAGTGATTATATTCATATTAACTTTCTGCATGACTCTCTTCTTGGAGCAATCACAACTTTAGGCCTATGAAAATTAGCTATAACATGTCTCTCTGCAGAGACAGATCTAGACTGAAGAGGCTACAAGACAGATGGTGTATTTGAGTGACATATCTAAATACCAAAAGAGTGAGGCAAAAGAATCTAATAGATAATCTTTCCAAAGCCACCTTACAAATACAAGAAGTTGGTTCTTCAGAGTGACCTATTTCAACTTCAGTTACTATTAGCCACCAACAGATCTATAGTATTTTACAGTCTTATAATGATAAATTAGCATTCAAGGGCTTTTCCTTTCCAGGTTTCTATGGCAACCTCTGTACCACATACTCATTAGAAAGAAGTTCTGTTTAATTGATCTACTAATGTATTGCTTAATAGTAACTGTTAAGCAGTCTTTTGTTTCCAGGTCATATTTAGGGTTCACATATTTGCATAAAAGCATTTCGTTAGCTGAAACCAATCATTACTAGTAATTTTCTTTCTTTAGTTTAAAATAACTAAACCCTCATTGAGATTTTCTGAATAGCAAATATTTATATCTTGGAGAATAGGCTTTCTGTATGAGCTTGGCTTGCTTTGTTTCTGTGTGCAGCAAGAAAATTACAGAGCTTGAAAATGTTAATCAGTGAAGACAAAAAGAAGGTGTCTTTTTCTCCAGTTGAAATGCAAATTTACAGTGACGCTAACTATAGGCCATATCCAATATTTGATGACAAAGTTGTAATGGATAAATATAATTTAGAATGCATAGTGGTTATCCACTGCATAACTTTCACTAATTAGAATTTTCATATGTTTCATTCAATGCAATTGAGACACTCTTTTCTGAGCTTTTTTTTGTATTTCAAGCGCATCCAAAGGATGAAGCTTGAAAATGTATTTAATAAAGTCTTTAAGTTAGCCTAGAAATAAACACTAATCCACATAAATGGTCTGTAAGTTAACTGGGAATTCGGAGTAGGATAGGGAGCTAACACTTATTGAAATATAGCACTGAGTATATTTATTGGAATAAAACACCAAGTATATTCTAGACTAAGAACTTGAAATATGTTAAGCCACTCAGTTAGCAGAAACATTATTTCCATTTCAGATATAAAAAAAGATAAGTTTTTTAAAAAATTCTGAATTATCTAATTGGCTTATTCAATAAATATCGGTTGGACACACACAATGTGCCAACAAGCATTAAAATTAAACTACTAAGACAAGCAAAGATTTTTACTCATGAAAGGTGCATACTAGCTCATATTACATTAAAAAATCATTAAGCAGGAGCACCTGGGTGGCTCAGATAGTTAAGCGTCTGACTTCGGCTCAGGTCATGATCCCACAGTTCGTGGGTTCAAGCCCCATATCGGGCTGTGTGCTGGAGGGCTCAGAGCCTAGAACCTGGTTCATATTCTGTGTCTCCCTCTCTCTCTCTACCCCTCCCCAACTCATGCTCTGTTTCTCTCTGTCTCAGAAAGAAATAAACATTATTTTTTTTTAAATAAAAAATGAAAAATCATTAAGCAAAGATTTGAATGCTCTCATGTGCCAGACAGGTACTGGGCAATGTGACACTATATCATAAGATGATATCCAACATCATTATGCTAATTAATTGTGGATCCCAATTTTATACCTGTCTCTGATTCCGAATCCTATTCTCTTTCCATTGTGATCTCTGTGTTGGAATGTTTATTTTAGCTAAAAAGAAGAGATGTTAGTAGTAGTTCTTGTTCTTCTAGCGATCTCATTTTCTGTAGTCATATTCCTGCCATCCTTTAGGAGAATTATTTCTTACATCATCAATTCTATTGTTCAGAGTTGCCTCAGGTGGTAATTATAATATTAAGCAAATATTTACCCAGAGTAAAGAAAGTAGAATGGGTGAAGGGAGGAGTGATTTAGAACATGAACATTGGGATTCATTACCTCTGAGATCAAATGCTTGTACTTACATTGTGCAAACTAGGACAAGTTGTTCAATTTCTCTTATCTATAAAATGACAGTAATCAATATGATATATTACAGTTCCTAGAATATACTGAGCATTGCACAATTAAATTTGTTGGGTTTTGCCATTATACTTGCCTTTATACTTAAGTTACTGATGAGCATTAGAGTTGATATAGAAGGGGATTCCATATGGTCCATTTTCTCTTGGGGAAAAAAAGGCATACAAAGAAATATCAACTCATGTATTTATAAGTACACTTAAAATACAGAGTAAGTTTTAAGAGGTGAGCAATGTATTTATGCATCACATTAAGTTTGGGTAACAAAGGAGAAAGGAGCCAAATTGGAAGGGTTGGGCAGGAATAGGGCTCCTAAGTGATTCAAGGGGAGCTGAAGACTGACAGTTGTTATTAACTTGCTGTCGAATTTTAATTCTGGCAAGTGGAGTAACATTTTTGTTCTATCAGTTGAGGTAATGACAGAAGAGAATATAAAATATTTCTATGTATCTGGGAATTATTTTAAGAGTAATGGGCCCCTCTGAATGATGTAATCTTTGAGGAGATGGATTCAAAAAAATACTTGTGATAAAAATTCTGGACCACTATGTAGGGAGTATTCTAAGCACTGTCTTTCCCAACCTCAAACCCATGTCTATTGTGTTGTCTGCTTGCTTTACGCTATATCTGGAGTCTGTGTCCAATCATTCGTAGAACTGAAATAGAAAAGTACCATTACTTCTCTATTTCAGGCCTGAAATATCAACACCCTGGTCTATGGCAACTGCCTCTTTCTTGAAAGTTCTGACTCTACTTTATCTCCATTTCAGTCCACCCTTGAAGAATTTCATAATTGTGTTTCTTCCTTTTGAGTATTATATTTGGGGAGAATTCTATTTTTCGTTAAAATTAAGTTACCAGCATGGCATGTTTTTCCAAAATGAATACTTGTTTTCTAATTTTAAAAGTAATGCATGTTAATAATATGTTCAGCAGGTGTAAAGAAACAAAAGAATAACACCACCACAATTATATGTTTGATATAACTATCTTAAACAAAATTAAATATAAATTCATGATGTTTAATATGCCACTTTTTCTCATAACAGTGCACCAGGAACATATTTGCAAGTCAATAAATATAGATCATTATTTAATAGTTGCATATTCATTCAATGGATATTCAGTGATTATAACCTCATGCTATGCTCCAGTGAGCAAACAGTGAGCAAATTAAACAGAGTTCTTGTCTTCATATAAATTTGCCGTGCATATAAATTGGCATCCTTATTTTGTAGATGAAACACACACTATTGGATTTGTTCAAATTACTTCAATTTCTGCCCTCATGGAGTTTATAGAGTCTGGGAGAGGCAGGCATAATTACACAGGCATTAATTACAGCCCTCTTAGATTCTATAGAGAAAAAAACATAGGGTACTNAGGTATAGAGTTGGTGATGATGGTCTGCAGGTGGAGGACAGAAAAAGTGTGTCAATAGTACAAGCACAGACATCTCCTGATTTTTCTGGGGGTTTTACCTAAGATTCATGAAATCACAGAGGGGAGAGACACCACCATTGAACCCATACGTTTGTCACAGACTCTTTGGTGTTTAATTTGCTCCCTCACTCTGCTTTTCTCCAGATTCATTCTGTTCCAACTTTGCCTTTCTTCACAAAATCCCTGATTTTATTATAGAAATTTCCCAAGAATATTCACTATCCTGGAGTATTTAGAATAGTCTCTGACTCTGATTTTCTCATAGAGAAAATAGTAATTTGATTTAAAGAGAATTTTGACTTTGACACAGATTGATATGATTTAAAAATCATTTTGGAAACGTTAAAGAATATTACTCATTTGTTTTATAATACTGAAGAATATAAAATACTCAAAAATATTCAAAATAGTGATGAAAATAAAAACAAACAAAAAAAGACTAAAAAAGCAAATTGTAAAAAGTAATTTAAAAAAACATACTAAACAAATAAAAGAACAACACCAAAAAACTTTTTTGTAAAAATGCATTAAGTTATCCTGTTAAGAGATAATAAATCTTAGATTAGCCCAAAATTTATCAAAGTTTATGGCATTTACACACAAAATGATGCAAAATAATCAAAAACCTTTAAAAAGGAATAATATCTGAAATGTCTGCAGCAATAACAGAGGAATTGCAGTATGTGTAGTACATTAAATGGAAAGAGAGTCATTCCACATCAATAGAGAAAATGCATAATGAATATAAAACTGTCAAAAATCCATGTGCTAAATAACATTATATTGTAATATATAAATGGAAATTATTAAAAAAGAAAATTGATGAAACACAATGGTTTAAACAGATTTAACAATTCTAAGCTTTTGGTATATGAAGAATGCAAAGAAAATTGGAGTATTATAATTAATGCCACTGATTAAATAGGTACCTACTTACCTTCATGCTATATATACCCTACTATATATGCACATATGCAAATGTACGTGTGTGTTTATATACACATATCTACATAACACATGACATGTTGTACATAATATAATATATTTTCTGGTATATACTTTTCTGGTTTATTTTCCATTTTATACATTTTCTTATATTATTATATGTTATAATTTTCTATTATGCTATCACTTTCCTTTTTGGAATTATGATTTGTAGTGTCTGCTCTTGGGGCTCCTGGATGGCTCAGTCAGTTAAGCGTCCAACTTCAGTTCAGGTCATGATCTCATGGCTCGTGAGTTCAAGCCCCTTGTTGGGGTCTGTGCCTGGAGCCTGCTTTGGATTCTGTGTCTCCCTTTCTCTCTGCCCCTCCCCTGCCTACTCTCTCTCTCTCAAAAATAAATACTAGAAAAGTGTCCTCTCTTAAAAAATAATGTATCATAATTATATAATATATAAACAGCAAAAAGCAATTATGTATTTATGAGTGTGTGCTTATAATTATATATACATATATATGAAAGAGAAAGACGTTCATTTTCATTTTATTTTCTGAAAAGTTTATTTTCTGAAAAGTTCTGAAAAGTTTAACACTTTTAATGAGGAATTTTGGCAAAAACTAATCTACACATATTTAAAGTATGCAATTTGATACATTTTGACATATGTATTTACTAATGAACCCATTAACCCAAACAAGATAATGAAAATATCTTGATTCAGGAAAGTTTTTTCAAGTACTTTTATAATCTCTCTCTCCTGCCTTTCTCTGCCTCCTAACCCTGGTTCCAGGCAGCAACTGATCTCCTTTAGTTTGTAGATTAGGTTAGTTTGTATTTTCTAAAATTTTATATAGAGGAATTCATATAATATGTGTTATCATCATCATATAGGTCTTTTTTTGCTGAGCAAAGTAATTTTGAAATTAATCCATATAGGTGCTTTAAACAATAGTTCATTATTTTTTTAAATTGCTTATTTATTTATTTTGAGAGAGAGAGAGAGAGAGTCCAGTGAGAGAGAGGAGGGAGAGAGACAATCCCATACAGGCCCCATTCTCAGCAAAGGGCCCAACATGATGGTGCTCAGTCTCACAACCAAGAGATCATGACCATGAGGTCATGACCTGAGCCTGAATCATGAGTTGGTTTCTTAACCAACTGAGGCACCTAGGCTTCCTTTTCCTTTTTAGTGCAGAGGGGAATTCCATTATATAGATATATCATAACTGGTTTTTCATTCATCTATTGATAGCTATTTGGGTCACTTTCAATTTTGACGGCTATGATTATCCATGTACAATTCTTTGTATGGCTATAAACTTTGATTTCTCCTAGATAAATACCCAGAAGTGGAATGACCAAATGATATGGCATGTTATCTGTAGCTTTTTAAGAAACTGCCAAAGTCTTTTCCTAAGTGGTTATAACATTTTATGTTCTCACCATCTGTGCAATTCCATTTGCTCCACGTCTTAGCTGTCACTTGTTATGGTCTAAAGATGATGTGCTTATTTGACACTTATATATCCTCTTTCATGTAGTGTCTGAATCCTTTTTGTTATTTTTAATGAGGTGTTTGTTTTCTTATTTTTGCTTTAGAGAGTATTTTTTAATGTCTATTTATTTTTTTAATGTTTATATATTTTCTGAGAGAGAGAGAGGGAGAAACAGAGAGGGAGAAACAGAGAGAGAGAACATGCACTAGTTGGGGAGGAACAGCTAATAAGGGAGACACAGAATCTGAAGCTGGCTCCAGGCTCTGAGCTGTCAGCACAGAGACTGACACAGGACTCAAACCCATGATCTGTGAGATCCTGAGCCAAAGTTGGATGATGTTCAACTGTCAGAGCCACTCAGGCACCCAAAGTTGTTTTTATATTCTGGATACAACTTCTTTATCTTATATAATTATGAAATATTTCTCCCAGCTTGTAACTAGTCTTTTCAGTTTGTAACTAATTGACCTTTGTTTCAAATTTTAATTAAATCCTAGTTAGTTATCAGATAGTATAATATTGGTTTCAGGAGTAGAATTTAGTGATTCATCACATACATATAACACTCAGTGCTCATCACAAGTGCCCTCCTTAAGACCAAATCACCCATTTAGCCAATCCTTCGCCCACCTCCCATCCATCAACCCTCAGTTTGTTCTCTATAGTTAAGACTCTTTTATGGTTGTCTTCCCTCTCTATTCTTTTATTCCCTTCCCCTATGTTCATCTGTTTTGGGTCTTAAATTCCAGATATGAGTAAATTCATATAGTATTTGTCTTTCTCTGACTTTTTTCGTATAGAGTAATAGACTCTAGCTCTATCCACGTCATTGCAAATGTCAAGATTTCATTCTTTTTGATGGCTGAGTATTATTCCATTGAATATATAGACTACATCTTCTGTATCTATTCATCAATTGATAGACATTTGGGCTCTGTCCACAGTTTGGCTATCATTGATAATGCTGCTATATACATCAGGATGCATGTGTCCCTTTGAGTCAATATTTTGTATCCTTTGGGTAAGTACCTAGTAGTGTAATTGCTGGATCATAGGGTAGTTCTACTTTTTTTTTTTTTTTTTTTAACTGGTCGTTTTAATTTATTAGTTTTTTAAATTTATACCCAAGTTAGTTAACATATAGTGCAATAATGGTTTCAGGAGTAGAATCCAGTGATTCATCATCGCCTACATATAACACCCAGTGCTCATCCCAACAAATGTTCTCCTCAATGCCCTTTGCCCAATTAGCCCCTTTCCCACTCCAAACCCCTCCAGCAACCCGCAGTTTGTTCTCTGTAGTTAAGAGTTTCTTATGGTTTGTCCCCCTCCTTGTTTTTATTACTTTTGCTTCCCTTCCTTTATGTTCATCTGTTTTGTATCTTAAATTCCACATATGAGTGAAGTCACATATTTGTCTTTCTCTGACTAACTAATTTTGCTTAACATAATACATTCTAGTTCCATCCACTTTGTTGCAAATGACAGGATTTCATTCTTTTTGATCACTGAATATACACTACATCTTCTTTATCCATTCATCAGTAGGTAGACATTTGGGCTTTTCCCGTACTTTAGCTATAGACTATAGCACTGCTATAAACATTGGGGTGCATGTGCCCCTTCAAACAGCACATGTGTATCCCTTGGATAAATACCTAGTAGAGTAATTGCTGGATCACACGGTAGTTCTATTTTTAAATTTTTGAGGAACTTCCATATTGTTTTCTAGAGTAACTGCACCAGTTTGCATTCCCACCAGCAGTGCAATAGGGTTCCTCTTTCTCTGAATCCTTGCCACCATCTGTTGTTGCCTGGGTTGTTGATTTTAGCCATTCTGACTGGTGTGAGGTGGTATCTCATTGTGGTTTTGATTATATTTCCCTGATGATGAGTTGATGTTGAGCATCTTTTCATGTGTCTGTTAGCTATATGGATGTCTTCTTTGGAAAAATGTCTATTCATGTTTTCTGCCCACTTCTTATCTATATTATTTGTTTTTTGGGAGTTGAGTTTGATAAGTTCTTTATAATTTTTTATAGATTTTGGATGCTAACCCTTTATCTGTTATGTTATTTGCAAATACCTTGTCCTAGTCCATAGGCTACCTTTAGTTTTGTTGATTGTTTCTTTGCCGTACAGAAGCTTTTGATCTTGATGAAGTTCATTTTTGCTTTGCTTCCCTTGACTCTGGAAACAAATCTGGTAAGAAGTTGCTACAGCCAAGGTGAAAGAGATTGCTGCCTGTATTCTCCTCTAGGATTTTGATGCTTTCCTGTCTCACATTTAGATCTTTCATCTATTTTGAATTTATTTTTGTGTATAGAAACCATAATAGTAAATACTGGCTGTGTAACTATATTAGGATACAAATACTGTTAAAATATGAAAACTAGATAAAAATGAAAATAATATATATGATGATACATATATAATGGATTTCACATTAAAAACTTTAACGTAAAGTACTACCTTTTAACACTGATTTTTAAAAATCTGTAGTCCAATGGAAAAATGGACAATATCTGTATATTTGCTTCTGGGTGAGACAGTCTATTTGGATACATCTGTTTACCTTCTAGCCTTACTAGGCATTTCTCTATGCTCATGTAAGTGTCCTGTGCCTGTGCATGTCATTGTGTTTCTGATATTGAATTGAAACTGTCTTCTCTGCTAGGCTATTAATTTCTCCAGGTTGTTGTCTGTACTTGAAACATCATTTAATTTGAATAGCTTAGCCTGGTGTCTGCTCTGTTACTGTAAGGAAAAGAGATATGAAAAAGATGGGAGGAAAAGGGAGAAATGGAAAAGAGGAGGATATGATTAGGAGATATTGATCATCCTTCTTTTTAACTTTAAATAGCTTTTTGAATAGAACACAAGGAATTCAAAATAAAAATTAAGTATGTGGAAGTGATATTTCTGATGTGCTCTTGTCTTCTTTCTTTCTTCTTACTAATATATTTTTCTTTATATTTCTTCTTACTACATATTTTTAGGTCCAATGCCTAACTTACCATACATATCAATTAGCTTCCTTATTCAATGATAGAAATGTACTTTTGATTTTGGTTAAATTACTTCAATTTCTGGAAAAATGTATTTTTACATTTAAATTCAAATTATTATTGACTTAGTGGTGCTTGCTTCACAAAAGAAATTGAAGTAGTCCTTTTAAATGTCTATCTTCCAATCTGTCCCTAATAGGATGATCTCTATTCCTGGAACTGAATCACATAGCCACTCAGAACTCCCAGGTACTTATCCACCACATTTAAAAAACCGTATTTTTGTAACTTTCTTATTCTAAAAAAAGGAAATATTTCTTACATAGAGGTCAACATACTTTCCAGTAAATCTATGCTAAAAAAAAGTGTGTAGCATGTTTCAATTTGCTTGATTATATAAAAGCTTTTCAAAAAATATGTTTTAAAAAACCTTTCAAGAAATTATTACAACTTCACATAAGCTTACTATTTCGATTTTTGCTTTTATTTTATCAAAGCTTTATTTTAAAGCTGTCCTTTAAAATATTCTTTAAAATTTTAACTAGTTTCCTACAGTGGCCTTGGAACATGAATTATTTTATAGAAGTATATAATTAATTTCATTTCAAATTACTAAAATAAGATATTCTGTATTTAATATTAGATATCACATGTATACATATACAATATACATCTGAATTCAGCATAGCAATTAATTCCTTTATTTTTTCATTTCAAAGAGCATCCAGCATACTTACTTAGGATGTCAATGTATTTATATATATGTTTATCCCCCATAAGAGCACAATGGATCATTCCTTTACCCTATACATCTTTAAAAATTTATTGTTCCTAGGGAATATTTATTTGGCTTGAGTTATATAAATATAATTCATAATGTATGTAAAAGAAGTTTAATTTAAAAAGATGATTCTTTTTCATATTCAAAGAGTGAAATTCTTACTATTATATGGTAATATGGGCTTTGGATTAAATTAACTTATTTAAGCAGTTGACAAATTTCTACATAATCTCTGATTTTTCTACTTCTTCTTTATGTTTGAAGACCTCACTATTCAGAAATTACCAGGTAAAAACTCAGGTTCTTACAGGAACATTTAATATAACTAATACATGTTACTTGTAAAAATTTATAGTGATGGAAAAGTGTATCAACCAAAAAGCAAATTTTGTCTTCTTTGTGCCCCTCCCCTCTATTGTGTTCTTCCATTATAACCACTGTGAATTATTTCTGTAGTTTTCTTAAGCCATATTCTGTTTAAAACTGAATCCTCTATGTTCCTTAAGATATAGATAAGAATTCTTAGAATTCTTACTTTCATCGCTTGGTTAAAGACAAACTTTAAAGTTTGGTGAATTGAAGATGCCGGAACATATGATCTCAAGAGGTCCTCTTTCTCTGGACTTCTGTACCTCTACCTCTCTGTGCCTGCTTTTTCACATCATCATTTTTATTAGTGTCCATATAGAACACATTGGAAGATCTGGACTAATGAGAAACAGGATTTGACTAATAATTGGAAGGATTACTCTAGCTGATAGATTAAGAAGAGATTGAAGGGACAAAGGCAGAAACAAGGAGACCAGTTAGGAGACTCTCACAGCAATCCAGCTGAGATATAACAGACAGTGTCAGCAGGAAGGGGCTCAGAACTGCTCATACACTGGATAGCTCCTGAAGTTAATACCAAAAGATGCTGCTGGTGGATTGGTTTGGGAGTGTGTGAGATAAACAAGCATAAGGGATGATTCAAAGGCCTTTGGCCTGAGCTACTAAAGGATAAAAATCAATTTATTGGGATGGGGAAGACTGTAGAGGAAACAGGTTTAGGGAGAAATTAGGAGAGACGTGAAATTTGGTTTGGGATACATGAGATCTCAAATGTTCATTAGATATTTATCTTAATTTTCTATTGCTAAGATGCCAAATAAATATTGTAATTAGTTTCCTACTGCTGTCATAACAAATGACTACAGATTTTTGGGCTGAAAACAACACACATTTATCATCTCTCAATTTTCATGGTGCTAAAGTCTCGGCACAATGCGACTCAACTGGCTTTCCTTCCTGGGTCTCACTATGCCAAAATCAGTCACCAGGGAGGGCTACCTTCTGCTTTGGAAGGTCTGAGGAATAATCTACTTCTAAGCTCCTTTCAAGTTGTTGGCAGAATTCAATTCCTTGTCGTTGTAGTTTAATTAAGCTTAAAATTAAGTCCGTTGATGACTTTAACCAGAGTTAATGTTTTATATTCCTTGTGATTTCTTATATTTTCAACAGAATGCATAAATTTTTTGCTTTCCCTCCCTATATATTAGCTTATTTATACCTAGGTAGTTCTCACAGGGCTCCTTTGAAGTGTGATAAAAAGCGTATATCTTCCAACTCCTTCCTTCCTTCAAATTTTGCCCTGCTACCCTGCTGTTAGTGAGCTGAGGGCCACTCTTAGCTCCTAAAGCCCTCTCTGGTGTATCCCCACTATATCAGAACCAAAAATGGCGCATTATATCCTTCTCACACTGGAACTCTCTCAGACGCTCCTTCTGTTGCATAGCTATACACCTGACCAGGAAAAAGTTCTCTGCTTTTTACGGGCCCATGTGATTTGATTGGACCTATGTGGGTAATCCAGGACTTATTTTAGGATCTGCAATCTTAATTACATCTTCAGAATCCCTTTTGCCATATAACGTAGTGTATTTGTAGAGTTGAAAGATAAAGCAGTTAACATATTTGGGGGAAAGGTCATTCTTCCTCTCATTACATACAAATAGATAATTTTAGTAAGCAATCAGACATATCATATATGGTAGCCCTGGGAAAGATCCAGAGCAAACATAAAAAACAGGGAAGAGTCATCAGCCTATAGATGGTACATCAAGCCATTAAAAAAAAAAGTGTGTCGGTATGAGTATAAAAGAGAAGAGGTCTAAGGATGGAACACAGGATTACTCCAGTGCTGAGGAAGTCGGGAACCAGCAAGAAACTGCAAATCAGAAAATGCAGAATATATGTAAGAGAGTACATGAGAAATGTTCCTCCTGATTGTTTCTCTATCATCACTAAATTAGCAAAACATAGGCTAAAAGGAAGGGCAAGATAGGTGTTAGAGGTTAAAAAAGAGAGGAAAGGGATAAAATACACCATTTCTAGACTGGAAGTATAAATTAGTTTGGAAAATGTAGTTTAATTGCTTAAAACTAAGTCCGTTGATGACTTTTAACGAGAATTAATGTTTTATATTCCTTGCAATTTCTTTACATTTTCAATAGAGTGCATATATTCTTTGTTTTCCCTGCCTATATTTTAGCTTATTTATACCTAGATAGTTCTCCAGGGCTCCTTCAAAGTGTGACCCTTCCAACTCCTTCCTTCCTTCAAGTTTTGCTCAAACGTCAAATTCTCAATTCCTGCTACATCCTTCCTTCCCCTCTCTCTTGGTTTCTGCTCTAGCGTTCCTTTCTAATTTTTATAGCACTTACTTTCTGACATACTAATTTAATTGTTATTGTATTTATTATTCATTGCCTGCCCATCGAACTCCATAATAAAACTGTACAAGGGCAGAGATCTTTGATCTTATTCATCTGGAATATTTTTTAATTCACTTTTTAAAGCACGTGGTCCAATAGCAAGAACTGAAATAAAACATTTTTCATTTTATTGTCACATAAGATAGTCTGTTTAATACTGTTGGACATTTAGTGTATTGTAATGTCTGTTACAGTGAAGCAAATACATTATGGTGGAATCATCAATTGTAACCTTGCATTTTAAATTAACTGAGGAAACACTGTTTAAAGTACAGACTAAGTTACATTAAACAGTGCCATTCCATTCATTACAGGTTGGGTATAAATTGGGTGGCCGTCATTTGAAATACTTCTGATATATCTTTAGCTCTTTTCCATTTTCCTTTTTAATATTGTTCATGTCTGGAGAGCTGGCAGAAGCCAACTGTGTAACCTGAGAGAGCTTAATGATGCCCTAGTACGCTTTCTCTGTCTCTTAGCTTGTGCATAGCTTCAGCCCCCTTCAGAGGCACAATTCAATAAGCACTGCTGTTTTGAAACAGTGCCATTTAATGAACAACTTAGGAACCCTTTCCTATTGCTTGTTTTTATCTGTTTCTTTCTTAACCATCACACTCCCATTGTGAGATAAAAGTGAAATATATTCAATAGCTACAGCTGAAAGAAAAGCTCTGCCAAGTGGGTTCTGGATGTGCTCGCTGGTACTTTTAGAAGGTTGGGATGGAGAGGCTGTAACCGGATCAAGAGTAAACGCCACCTTGGTCACAGTTTTGCTGCTGCTGCTGGCACTAAGATATTGATTCTCTACTCCATGTCTCTTTGATGTCACCTTAGATCATTGATGTGGAAAAAAAATATATATCGACAGATTTTGCCAGACTTTTAATGCAAGGTGTTGCTCCATGTGGCAAGGGTAGAAATGTAATTTTCTGGTTTTTTTTCTGTGATATTATTCAATTACGTGTTTACGTCCATTGTATTTCTTATTTTTTTAGTTTTTATTTAAATTCCAGTTAGTTAACATACAGTGTAATGTTAGTTTCAGGGGTTTAATATAGTGATTCAACACTTCCATACCATACAACACCTTTATTTTAGTGCTGGAAAGTAACCACCTGTCCCCTGATGCTGTATGATGGTTTTAGGTTAATGTCCTTCAAATTCTATGGGTTTAAGAATCTATAGAGATTCTTTTATCTGTATGGGATTAACCCTTTCCTAATAAGAAGTTTAATACCTCAAAATTCCCAGGACTCTAAGGTTGGATTTTTTTTTTTACTCTTTACTAAAAATTCTAGGAGAAATTTTATTTCCATGAATGTTCTCTTTAAGAGAAATCATAATGCATTTGACAGAAGCTTCTGAAAAGTTTGAGAACTTTTGTCTCTAGTTCATCTTACATGGGAGCGCATTTCTGTTGAAATGTGTTAGAAGAAATTTGGGCTGCTTTATGTTAATGAAATTATATTAAATGCCTCCCTCATACATTCATGGTCAAACACACACCTATAATTCTAAATTTCTCACAAGGTATTTTGTCAAAAGATCCTGAGAATTTATTTATGAACTATTTTTCCACAGATGGGTTAAATCTTAGTGAGATATCCATACTTTCAGGATGTATTAACTCAAGAACATATCACAACCTTTGATAATCAGAATTACTTTAGATATCTTTTTGCAAAACAGAAGTGAATGCTATCCTTTTTTATTGAAATCACTACATACTTATGAGATTTACATTTTATTTAGTCAACACTTAAAATCATGTTGAAGGCTAAGAAATCTATAGAGAAGGTCATACATTATAAACAAACTTGGATATTTTTATAAAACTAATTGGCCTCCATCTTGTCTTGACTGGAATTTGTACCTGATACACACTGAGTTGCTATTCTAACCCAGCCTCTGCTTTAAAAGATCCCTCTGAAGCAGCATAGCTTTTCACTTCCTTTTTGTTCTATGACACATTCAGTTCAATTAATATTTTGTCCTTTAGAGACATGCTCAAAAAAACTGCATGACTTTAAATTCTATATCACAACTGTTTGTCCAATATTCAGTCATAGGCAAGTTTTCTAAATTACTGTTGGCTACATATTTCTTATTTGTGGCATTTTTCACTAAAATGATTTAATATTTACCAATTTCCTCCTCTTTAAATAAAGATGCCACGGAGCACCAGCGTGGCTCAGTGGTTAAGCGACCGACTTCAGCTCAGGTCATGATCTCACAGTTGGTGAGTTTGAGCCCCTCATCCGGCTTGTACTGACAGCTGGAGCCTGCATTAGATTCTGTCTCCCTCTCTCTTTGCCCCTATCCCGCTCACGCTCTGTCTCAAAAAATAAATAAATGTTGAAATAAATAAATAAATAGAGATACCTGAAGATATTCCTGAAGCTGCTGAATTAGACTTGAATTGCCTCATGAAAGGAAAAAATTAAATTCTCTATTGACAAATAACAACTTGTGACACACACTATAATAGAAATATATGAGTTTCAAACACTAGAGAGAAAGTAAATGTCACAATGAACTGCATTTTTTGAATCCCAAGAGAGATTATACATAATACCTTAGGTTTTTAGTTTCTTATTTGAGGGATGATATTAAGAAATTGAATAATTTATTGGAGAGTAAAATTTTAGAGACGTATATTGGGGTTTATGGTCCTGTGTACCAATAGACAAAGTACTGGAAATATTGTTTCTACCTATGCTTCTTTACTTGCTTTTTTAATTAATATTTATTTATTTTTGAGGTAGAGAGAGGCAGAGTGTGGGGGGGAGAGGCAAAGAGAGAGTGAGACACAGAATCTGAAGCAGGCTCCAAACTCTGAGCTGTCAACACAGAGCCTGATGTGGGGCTTGAACCCACGAACCATGAGATCATGACCTGAGCTGAAGTCGGATGCTTAATCGATTGAACCACCCAGGAGCACCCAGTTCTTTACTTGTTTTTAATTAAGATTATATTTTTGAAAACTAATGTGCTGAGAAAATTTGCTGACTTTGTAAGCTCTTCATTTTCATTTTCTAACAAGAAAATATGTTTCTGAGCAGTGTAACTGAAATTTATAATTCATGACTGAGTAGACCTTGTGGTAGTCATTTTGAGATGTTCAACAACAGTCATGAATAGTGATAATTAATACTAAAGATTTTCCACATACAGAATGAACTACTTTGGTGGTTGAAAATTAAGAGTGATTCCTGAAAGGAAATTTTGCTTTCTTATATAAAAAATGCTATGTATTTTATTTTCCACTGAAATAGGATATTAGGTATATATAGATGATGAGATCAAGATGATGGTTCATCTGGTTTTATAAACCATACCTATGTAAGCATGGCTACAAAAAATGAAATCATGTGAAGAGTGAGCTCTGATTTATCCTTGGACAAAATAATTCTCCAATATTCTTATTTTCAAGGACATAAAGAGCACCCTGGTGTGAGCCTCACAGATTTATATTCCATACTTTAAGAAATGTGTCAACAGATGTTTTCTGGAGAGCTTCATCAGTTGTCTTTCATGAAGTGTTTATATATATCTGGCTATTGTGAACTATTTTTATTTGGCAGTATTCATAACACATAACGGAGACTTAGTTTTCATCATTTAGGTTATGTCTTGATACCCTAGCTTTTACAGTGACTGAACACTGGACACTCATTACAAAAGTTTTTAGTTTTCTGTTTTTATAAGAAAAACAGAAAACTAATAAAGAAAAAATATAAAATTACTATAGAATTATAGAATATAAAGTTGAGCTACAAGATGAAGAAATATACATATTTAATATATATGCAACATGCTACGTAACTGATAAACATAAAATGATGAAGATAAAAGGGAAGAAAAGAGTGGTGCAGCTGGGTGGCTCAGTCAACATCTGACTTCAGCTCAGGTCAAGATCTCATGGTTTGTGAGTTTAAGCCCTGCATCGGGCTCTGTGCTGAGCCCACTTTGGATCCTCTGCCCTCTCTCTTCCCTTCCCCCATTTGCACTCTTTCCCTCAAAAATAAATACACATTTTTTAAAAAATGAAGAAAGAAGTTTAAATTCTGAAGTGAATTTGAGGATTTCCAAACCATAGGTTACAGACATGTATATCTGTCTACTACAAACTAGAATTCACTGTAAGAAAAAATAGTTTCTTGCACACTGACATATAACAAATTATTGCTTCTGCAGAAGGTTGAAAAGAAATGGACAATGGTTGGCAACATTAAGCCAAGATTCATGAATATTGCTTCTTGATTTTGTCATAGCCCAATTTAATCAAATAGGTAAATTTGATTAAAAATTTTTAATCAAAAAAATTTTAATGTTTTATTTATTTCTGAGAGAGAGACAGCATGAGCAGGGGAGGGTCAGAGAGAGAAGGAGATACAGAATCCAAAACAGGCTCCGGCTTTGAGCTAGCTGTAAGCATAGAGCCCAGCCCGGGGCTTGAACCCACGAACCATGAGATAGTGACCTGAGCCAAAGTTCGACGCTTAACTGACTGAGCCACCCAGGCACCCCTCAAATAGGTAACTTTCTCAAATTCAGTGATCTAAAACATCAACATATATCAATATCCAAGAAGATATTCTAATCTAGAAGAAGTTAATAACTCAATGTCTACTTCAAACATAGATGTTATAAAGTTTAGATTTATAAGTAAAGGGTTTCATTTTGATCTGGGTGAAAGTGTATATCAGAATATAACATAAGACAAGTAACTTAAGATAGGTCTAAAGATTAAATACGTTTCTGGGAAAAAAATCAAACTGATTAAATGACAAGCCAATTATGAAAGAGTGACTTTTCTGCTTGTCTTTTTTTAAAATAGCTGATACCTAAGTTTATGTCCAAAAAATGGTTGATTTCACATTATTCAGATATTACTGATTCAAAACAATCCAACAGAGGGTTTGTGGACCCTCAAGGAAGACTAAATTTTAATGCTAATTTTCATTTAAACATTTAAAATTTTCGGTATATCAAGAGAGAAGCATTTTGTAGCAAGTTAAAAGCAAGCCCAAGCCATAAGAAATTCTAAACTTGAATGAAACCCTACTGTTTGGTCTTCTCTGTGACCTTTGAGTGACTTTTGATAAGGAAAAGAATAAGATTATACTTGTGATATTAAACATATGCTGTGAATTTTTGTAATTGTGTAATTGGCTGTACTGAAGTACTTGATAATTGATACTTTCTGAATTATATAATTTGTAAAAGTCAGTTCTGTTAAAATCATTTATATGCAATAAAATTTACCCTGTTTAGGTACATCATTATATGAGGTTTTGCAAATGCACAGTAATATACCTATATTTCTATCATCTCAAATAATTAACTTATCATTCCCTTACCCTTAGATTCTGGGTACAACTAATTTATTTTCTGAATTTATAAGTTTGCCTTTTCCAGACTGTCATGTAAATGGAAACATGTCATACATAACCATTTGGGTCTGGACTTTTTCATTTAGTTCAATATATTTGAAATATGGCCAACTTTTTGCACTTATCAGTAGTTTGCTTTTATTACTGAATAGCATTGTATCACATGGATGTCCCACATATATATATTTTTTTAGTAAACAAATACTGTTGCTTAAGAAAATAGCATGATACTAGAAAGTTTTTTATTTATTTTCACATTTTAAGGCCTTTAGAAAATAGAAAATGGTATCTGTTCATCCTCTAAAAACATAAACATCAGTACTTTTGTAGAAAAGCTGTATAATAAATATAAGGTCCACAAGCTTTCTAATCAACATCAAAATTCTCTTTGAGTATGCTTAACTTTGAGTCCATCAGAAATGACTTTGGGTTGGCCACTGCCAGTGAAATAAGTAATTTAATTAGGGAGAAGCTGATTCAGCACAGATAACTCCAAGGAAGACTGTCCAAGACCTTTCTGTACCCTTGAAGGCATCATAAGTAAAATTTCTTGGCTCAGGCCTTTGTGTTTGTTTCCAGTACCAATGCTCTTGACTCTTCTCTTTGGCATCCCTCCATGTTGCAGACTTGTTAAAGTCTCATAGCTCAAGATATGTTTTCCAACTTCTTACTGTGTTTACACTTGGACTCCTAAACACAGCTACCACTTAAATATTATTAAAGGAACAGTGATCTATCATGACCATTTTATACCATGAAGGCCCTGAAAAACACTCCTGAGTCTGACTCTTCCTATATAGCCTACTGTGGGAGCTAGCAAGCAAAGGCCTGCAGATTCCAAATTTAATTCTCCAGCTACATTATCCGTAGCTGAATGGACTCCACTCACCCAGTTCAGCTCTATGCAGTGTGCCTTCTGTTTAAACATACAGCACAGACATAAATCCTTCTCCCATTATAACCTTATAATTTAAAGGAAGAATTTCTTGCCTACTTACATTACTGTATTATTTATTAGAACTTTGTGTGACATTGACCTTGATCTGCTAAGAGTGTTTTTTTTACATTGTATTGATTACTGTAAATACTTGTTTATGTCATGGATAATAGAGGGTATGTATCACCCAAATTGTTGTGGCCAACATCATCAAAGATATGACATTGTTCAATTTCCAATTAATCCTGAAAGGCAAGTTACATTTAGATACAATTATTGAAGTTATGGCTTTAAAGACACAATAGGTTTAGAAAAGATGGGGCAAAAAAGAGGAATTTTCAGAATTTCTAAATGGTTTGGAGACTAGAGCAATTGATAAATCATATAATCCCTTGAAGCCCAAGAAATAAATGACTAGGAGGATAATGATTTTTAATAGACTTTTCAATGGCTCTAATTTCTTTTA
The DNA here is from genome assembly GCF_008692635.1 of Crocuta crocuta. Lineage (NCBI taxonomy): Eukaryota > Metazoa > Chordata > Mammalia > Carnivora > Hyaenidae > Crocuta > Crocuta crocuta. Next base: position 60,585 of record NW_027528006.1, read on the forward strand.
AATGTAATATCCACCTTCTTACCCTTATGGAGATTGACCAATTATATAATAAAATAACTGGATTTAATGAACAACTCCCTAAATTTAATTTTTTTAAAAAGTACTTGCACGGAATTTAAGAAACACATGGGGGAACATAGGGAGAAGCAAAGGAAAATAAGATAAAAACAAAGAGGAAAACAAACCATAAGAGACTCTTGAATACAAGAGCACACTGAGGGATCCTAGAGGGGTGGTGGCTGGGGGCATGGGCTAGATGGGTGATGGGCTTTAAAGAGGACATTTGTTATAATGAGCACTGAGGTGTTGTATGTAAGTGATGAATCACTGGGTTCTACTCCTAAAACCAACACTATACTGTATGTTAGTTAACTTGAATTTAAACAAGTAAATAAAAAAGAACCTACCATGAAAAAGAAAGTACTTGCTCCAAATAAGACATGCATCTAGCAGACACATGAAAAGATGTCAACATCACTCATCATCAGAGAAATGCAAATCAAAACTACAATGAGACATCACTTCACACCTGTCAGAATGGCTAAAATCAACAACACAAGAAGTAACAAGTGTTGGTGAGGATGTGGAAAAAGGGGAATACCCTTGCACTGTTGGTAGGAATGCAAACTGGTGATGCTAGTCTGGAAAAAACTATGGAGGTTCCTCAAAATGTTAAAAATAGAACTACCTAATGATCCAGTAATTGCACTACTAGGCATTTACCTAAAGAATACAAAAATACAAATTCTAAGGGATCTATGTACCTAATGTTTATAGAAGCAGTATCTAGTATAGCTAAATTATGGAAACAGCCCAAGTGTCCATTGACTGATGAATGGATAAAGATGTGGTTCACATGTACAATGGAATACTACTCAGCCATAAAAAGAAGAAATCCCATGATCTGCAACAACATGGTTAAAGCTAGAGAATATTATAGTAAGTGAAATAAGTTAGAGAAAGACAAATACTGTACTCATACGTGGAATTTAAGAAACAAAACAAATGAGCAAAGGGAGGGAACAAAGAAAGAAAGGCAAACCAAAAACAGACTCTTATATACAGAATACAAACTGATGGTTACCAGAGGGGAAGTGAGTAGGCGGATGGGTTAAATAGGTGATGGAGATTAAGGAGTGCAGTTTTTGTGATGAGCACTGGCTGGTGTATGGAAGTGTTGAATTACTATATTGCACACCTGAAACTAATATTACTCTGTATGTTAAAATAACTGGAACTTAAATAAAAATTTTTAAAAAGTACTTGCATCACCTTTCCACCTTAACAGGAAGTTTTCTTGATGTTTGGAAAATGCCCCAATTATACCACTGTGTTTTATCGCAATTCCTGCTTCCAGGGATGACATTCTTATTAAGTCAATATTCATTATACCTGACTTAGTAGTAACTTAAATTAACTTTTAATTCCAAGACTAGGTAAGTGTGCCTCTAGAAGAGAAATAGAGGAGAGCTGATTGTATTGCAGTCTACTTTGCATGTTCCAAAGGTCTTCATCAACATGGGACAAAGGAAATATGAAATCTCGTTTTTGTTCATGGGTTAGACTTGGCTCAGTAAAGTGTTTCCAAACTATTTCTGTGCATTGTTCAAATGTAGCAAAATACACAGGTAAGTGTATTACATGAAATACATTAGTGAATTTAGGGAATAAACACCACAATTTCTATCAATTCCTTAAAAAGAGAGAGAAGAGTAATTTCAAGGGAAGTAATTAATTTTGTGTTTCTTTCATACATTAGGAAAAACCCCACGAAATTCACATATAATATATGACCTATATATTCACATGTAATACAACACCCTTTTTTAAGCCACAAAATTAAATAGCATGTAAAATTTAAAGAATATGTTGCAAGTTTAAAATAAAACTCAGTGGTTTAAAAATGACGTGAATATTTTTAACTAAAATATTCAAGTTAATCATTGATATTGGTGAATTCATTATGAAATTGTTCAGGATGTCAAGAAGACTGGATATTTTATTTCCATATTAACTTAGAGTAGCTTATATACACATGCATAACTTGAGAAATTTTCCGAAGAGGAGATGAAGAAAGTCATTTTGCAAATAAGCTGATTCAGCATATTTGCATAAGGTGCTTGACAAATTGCTGGCAGAATAAAGAGCAGAAGAATGTAAATTTAGGTCTAAGTAAGGCTTCCATAAATACAAGAGAGAAATCAAATGAGAAAACATCGTTGATATGTGTAGGAGCATGCATATGCTAATGAAACTTCAGGAACTACTTGGATCTTCACAGAGCACAGCAACAAGGTTGGTATGTCATGCACAGTGCTTTAAGTGGACCTTTAACTATAATAGCAATGCTCTATTTTTATGTGTACAAAAATTGTGCATAGATATTTTGGACATATTCATCTATTAATTATTCATAGAAACATTCATTGCATTATTGTTTAAAGCGAGGTTATTATACTGCTTATTTTTTCCTTTATCAAGTCTGTTAATTTAAAGTAAACTTATAATATTTTACTCAAGAAAATTGCTTTAACATTAACTGCTTTGTTACTTCCTCTCTTCATATCTTATAGTAAAGGAAAGAATAATAGATGGTATTTATTAACGGAAAACGTCAGTCTTAATGAAATTTCAGCATTGTTGATTATTTAATTTTATTACTTAAAATTAGGTATGCTAGCTCTAAGTAAGGCAATAACATGACTTGGTTTATTGTTATACAAGCCATGTTCTTTATAATATTAACAAGTGTTTAATTAATTTCAGCATTTTTCTCCTAACACGTATTTTTAATCCACAGTAAACATTATATTGCATCCAGATCTTGGTTTCTAATAATATTATCCAAATAAAGGAACCAGGGTTGTTTGAATAAATGGCCAATTCTGAGATTGAGATGATGATTTCCAGAGATGAATCTGGAACATCTTGTAGTGACAAAAATAAAATTGCTAAACATACACACACACACACATGCACACACCATGCACACGCACACACCATGCACACGCAAACACACACACACAGCCCAATAATATCACAGGGACAAGGACACAGGAACCAGTTGAAAGAGCTCCCAATAGCCACAGGTAGAAAAATTTCAGCAACAAAATAAAGTAATATTAGATTACAACCTGAAGTGTCAAATAAATATTCATGATTCCATACTGATATGAAGAAATTATTGAATAAATAGTTTACAAATCTCAATTCTTAGTCATAAGTAAAAAATAAATTTCAATATAAGAAGTTAAAAGTAAAAATGATAAAACTGTTAGAAGAAAATTTAAGTAATTAAAAAAAATATTTGGACGATGTCTCCTAAAACACAAACACATCTCAGAAGTGATAAAGGAGTATATTTATTTCTTTATATAAAAATAAAACAGATGAAAGATGCAATTCTGAGACTGAGATGATGATTTCCAGAGATGAATCTGGAAAGAGGAAACAACAAAGGGATATTTTTTGCGGTACATTCAATAGGCAAATAATTATAAATATAAATATAAAACTGAAAACTTAGTAAGGAGGTAAACAGAGTATACTCCAAGTCAATGTTCAACCTTACTATGATTTAAATGAATGAATTTTTTAATACAATGTAGAGTCATTTTGCACTATCAGATTATAAAAACAAATTATGAGGATAGAGTTCAGAGTAATGGCCACTTATATACAATATTACATTGATTGTAAGCAGATTCAACCTTTTGAAGTATAATTTGACAGACAATATTATTCATAATTTTAAATAAACATGCATTTCTGAGCCAAGTAAGCCCCTTCTAGGAATTTACCTTAAGAAATACTGTATTTTCAGTGGAATACTACATGGCAAGGAGAAACAATGAAATCTGGCCATGTGTAGCAACGTGGATGGAACTTGAGGGTGTTATGCTGAGCGAAATAAGTCAGGCAGAGAAGGACAGATACCATATGTTTGCACATATAGGAGGATTAGGAAGAACTTAACAGAGGACCATGGGGGAGAAGAAGGGGGAAAATAGTGGGGTAGAGGGAGGGAGGCAAACCATGAGAGACTCTTGAATGCTGAGAACAAACTGAGAGCTGAGGGGGAGGGGGGGGAGGGCAAAGGGGGGTGGGCATGGAGGAGGGCACTTGTGTGGATGAGCACTGCATGTTATATACAAACCAACTTGACAATAAACTATTAAAATAAATAAATAAGTAAATAGGAAAAAAGAAATACTGTATTTAAACTCAATGATGCATCTTCAAGAATAGTCAGTGAATAATTCTTATGGCCAAAAAAATTATAAAATAAATAAAACACTCTTTTGTCCATCATTGGGTATAGAGTAGAGCACATAATGGGAGACCTTCGTTTAAATAATATTTCATAGTTCATAAAGTATGGTGTAGAGTTCTAAAATATAGAAAGAACTCTCTTTTTAAGTGAAAAACAGTTTTAGATAATTTCAGTGCAAGAAATGAAATTGTTAAAAATGGTTACCCTTGGGGCACCTGGGTAGCTGTCAGTTAAGCTTCTGACTTCGGCTCAGGTTATGATCTCATGGCTCATGAGTTATGAGTCATGAGTCTCCAGGTCGGGCTCTGTGCTGACATCTGAGAGCCTGGAGCCTGCTTCAGATTCTGTGTCTCCCTCGCTTTCTGCCCCTTCCCCACTTGTGTGCTCTTCCCGCCCTCCCCCACTCTCTCTCTAAAATTAAATAAAAATTTTTAAAAAAGAATGGTTACTTTTGTGGAGAGGCATGGAATTGTATAGGTGAACAGTTTACCTAAATCATTAGTGAATGTTTTATTTCTTTAGATCTGGAAGTTGTTTTGTATTGCATTTGCAATTAATAAGACAGTGACACAAAACATAAATTGTTATATGCTTCCATACCTGGTTCTCTTATTTTTATCTGTATAGTAAGGTTAAATATTAAATAGTGGATAATCATTTTTTGTTTTTAATTACATTATTTAGATGAGTATAAGAAAGATATCAGCTTATACAGTATATCTCTTTCTGGTAATTAATCAGACTGTACCAGTCAGTTAATTCAGAAGATGAAAATAGTTTTGCTTTAAAATAAATAGTAGTACTATATCAATTTTATGTTAATCATAATTTATTCAGAAAAAAATATTTTCATTTCTAATAATGATACTCTGGTTTCCAAAAGTTTATTCAAAATCACTTGAATATTTTTGTGTATTTTAAATAAACTACTTCTACAAATAGCACAATCCTATATTAATCTGTATCAATCTTAATAAGAATCACACATCCAAACAAATAATATTTGCATGCAGATTAAAGTAATTTTTGCTACTCAAGACCTAGATAATTATTTATGTTTCTTATCTTAAAAATGCCATGAAAAAGTAGGAAATTTTAATGCTTATAGCTCTCTGTTAATCCATTGTATAAACTGATATAATGAAAAGCTTATAGTAAAGAACTTTGAAATGAGTAAAAATTATCAAGGCCCTATATACCCCCTTACTCCTTAACAAAGCTCATTGTTTATCTTTAACCATTATGAAAATTCAAGGAAACAACATTACATTACAGATGATATTGTAATGAGTCAGAAAAGCAAACATATCTATCAAACTAGTGAACACCAAAATCACATGGGTATAGAACTCCTCCAAATAGACTCTAAGAACAGAAACATCTAAAACTTACTTACCTGCCATTAAAATCTGTGCCTTTCTGGGGTGCCTGGGTGGCTCAGTTGATTAGGCATCCGACTTCAGCTCATGTCATGATCTCACGGTTCATGGGTTCAAGCCCCGCGTTGGGCTCTGTGCTGACAGCTAGCTCAGAGCCTGGAGCCTGTTTTAGATTCTGTATCTCCCTCTCTCTCTGACCCTTCCCTGCTCATGCTGTCTGTCTTTCTCTCTCTCAGAAATAAATAATTTAAAAAAAAAAATCTGTGCCTTTAGAGGTCTTGTTAATATTTTTAAATAAAATAGGAATATATATGTAGGATATGGATTATCTGTCATTACTGTAGAGTCATTTAATATATGGCAAGAGAGAAAGCAACTAATAAATGCACATAAAGAAAAGAGACATATAAAAGACATAAGTTACACCTTTCATGTTTTATATTTTGATTTACGGACACCTCTGAAGAATTGGCAGTTACCAAGAAAGAAAATACACAATACATTAAAAACATCCCTTGAAATTAAAAGCATAATGACAAAGACTAATAGATTTCATTTCTGTTTGATCTCTGCACTGACATCATATTTAGCTTGGTAATTTTAGCAAGGGACATTGAATCAATAACTCAATGATCTCAGCTCTGTTGATGTACAGTTTTATCTTACATTATCTATAAAGCATTTATCAGCAACAATTTATAATATGGTATTTGAATATGATGGGTTTGGGTACAATATCTATTGAAATGATAAACAGCAATTAGTCCATATATCTCTGTTAAGTAATGTTAAAGGTAAAATCTTAAATGGATGCTGCCGAATCATTCAACACCATATGCAGAGCACATCACTTCATCATATTTTTGGCAGTCACAACATCAGGGTAACTCAAATTCAAGGGAAGTCAGCCACACATCTTTCCAAACCTGTTTTGTTATGTTTTTACTAAAAAAAAAAAAAGAAAAGAAAAGAAAAAAGCTTTGAGTTTTTCTTAAAGAAAAAGAAAAAAATGAAAAGGAAGGAAGAGAATAATAATAAGTAGAAGCAAAGTATTGTAATACTCTTAAACATAATATGTTCTGATTCTAAGTTAGACATAATTTATTTTTTGGACTCTTTTTAACATTTATTTTTGAGAGAGACACAGAGTACAAGTGGGGGAGGGGCAGAGAGAGAAGGAGATACAGAATCTGAAGCAGGCTCCAGGCTGTCAACACAGAGCCCTACACATGGCTCAGACTCACAAACTGTGATGTCACCAGTCGGATGCTTAACCGAATGAGCCACCCAGGTGCCCCTAATTTAGACATAATTTAATGTGTCAGATATATACATGACTTCCAAATACATATCATTTTCCCTTCAGTTTGTACCATCATTCTTTTTTTAAAATGTGTTTCTCTTTTTTCATGTTTATTTATTTATTTTGAGAAAGACAGAAACAGAGTGAGCAGGGGCGGGACAGAGAGAGAGGGAGAGAGAGAGAATCCCGAGCAGGCTCTGCACTGCCAGTGTGGCACCAGACATGGGGGACGGACTCCGGAAACTATGAAATCGTGACCTGAGATGAAACCAACCAAAGTAAAAATTATAATGAGAATTGGAAATATTTATTAATATAGATAATAGTTAAAATACTAAAAATATTCTAAAGATATGTTTACACCTTTGTTTTCTTTTCAAGTAGCATTACTTTTTAACACTTTTCCTGTAAGACTTATTACCCTCAAAGAAGTCATAAATGTCACAAATTTTATATATTTTTCTAAATGCTTACTTTTTACATATTTACCTTTGTGTATAGTTTACAATATTTATTTCTGCTTAAAGAATAAAAAAGCAGAATTTGACATTTAAAAATTATAAATGTAAATTATAAGTGTATCTGTATTGTGAATTTCCTTCAAAGGTAACTTTGTTGTTGTGCAAAATTAATATATTTACTCTTAGTACATAATCAAGGTAAAAACAGGCAAGTCTTTGTTTCCCATTAACGTTGCTATTTCTGGAAAAACAGTAAATTGGATAACAACTTAAAAAAGGTCTTTATAATAACAAGAGGATTTAAAAAGATAATGTTTGCTAAGAAACCAGATGAAACAAGGAAAATAGAGGGATGGATCTGTGATAGAAGTAGAATCAATAATATTGCATGTTAAATTGGAGAACTGATCAAAGCCATATAAAGATAGACACACTTTCTTTTTAAAATTTTTTTTTTAATTTATTTTATTTTTGAGAGAGAGAGAGACAAAGAGAGAGTGTAAGTGAGGGAGGAGCAGACAGGAGAGGGAGACACAGAATCCCAAGCAGGCTCCGGGCTCTGAGTTGTCAGCCCAGAGCCCGACATGGGGCTTGAACTCACAAACTGCAAGCTCATGACCTGAACAAAAGTTGGATGCTTAACCAACTGAGTCATCCAGCCCCAGCACATTTTTGAAATAAGTATTTATTTCAGTACTCTTGTATGGAGTATTTAATAAAACCTCTTAAGAGTCATCACTGTGGTCTGACAAAGACTCTATACCCATTCATTTGTAACACCACCCACCCTCCCGCCTACTCCTATACCCACGAAGGTTCAAATGCTGATTTTCAGCAGTGGGAGAACAGTGTCAGAGAGAGATGGACGCAGAAAGTCACCCAGACTGTATCTGAGCAAATAAAAAAGCAACTGCAAGGTTATTCTGCAAATAACCTTCAATAATTCAAAATGAAAAGAATCATTACATAAGCTATCAAAAAGAGCTTGACCCAGAATACAATGTATCCTAGAAAAGAAATTTCCCACAATTTCTTTCAGCTACAGAACAATATAAGAACATGTTTTTTTAAAATGCGAAACAAAGATGAAACCATAAAAAATGAAATATAGAACCTAAAAATAACAAATGCTTGAATTAAAAAAATTGGAAGCACAAAGGAAAGGCAAGAAATTGACAAAATATAGCACAGAAGTACAAGGAGATAAACAATACAAAATAAAGGTTAAGATAGAGAAAATTACAGGGCAGAAAAGGGTGAAGAAAAAATCAGGAAGACAAACAGAAGATTCCATAACAATGTGGTTTATATAAGCTATACTAAACATTGTTTACATGAGCTACATTACTACTACCAACAAAAATAATAATACCAATAATGATAATGATAACCTTAGCTAATTTTATTTTTTTAAACTTAGCTAATTTTAGAATAAAATTTTTAAAATGCTAGACAAATATAGCATGTAAGATGAATGATAAGAGTTAAAATGTTCTAAGTACCTTATTTTGATTCTAAGTATATAATCCAATGTCAATGATACAAATGAAAAAAAAAAGAGTGATTATGTGTATAACTTCTAAACCAGTAGAGATGTGTGGGGAGGAAAGATGAATTACTAGTTTAAATTTTAAGGGAAAAAAAACCCTTCAATATAATCAAAATAAGGAAGGAAATAAGACAGAAAATAAAGGCATAAACAAGGGAGATAAATATGATATAAAAGATATGTTAGTGGGGAAAAATCTCAATGATCACTGTAAATATAATTGGAGTAAACTTGTAGTTAAATACTCAGAGTATGATGTGAGTTTTTTTTAGAAAATCAACAAAATCTAAATACATTTCATTTATATGAAATGCATGCAAAACCTGAGAATATGGAAAAATAGAAAGTAAACTCATGAGAATAGTATACCAAGTAAACACCAAAAGAAAGTCAATAATACAGATAATGGAACACAAGCTTCATTCTGATCCAAAAGAGTCATGCAAACAGATGAATAGAAGCTCTTAAATTTACAAACATCTAATAGGATTGCTTTGAAATATATAAAGCAAAAATACATAGATCTACAAAGAGAAATCGAAAAGTTCATAATCATAGTGTGAGATTTCAATATGCTTACACAATTAAAAAGCTATTAAGTAAATGATGCGCATTCATTTTGAGAGCATTTATAAAATGGAATATTTATGTAATTATACATGAGGCTAAAAGTTAAACCTCAACAATTCTAAAGAATTGATAAAATACAGTCTATGTATTCTGGCCATAGAACTTTTAATTTGTCATCAATAACAACTTTTTATGTTCACATTAAAAAATTATGGAATGTACTTCCAAAGAAATTGATGTCTCAAAGAGAAAATAATAATGAAAATTAGAAGTATTTATTAGTATAGATAATAGTTAAAATACTACACATTATAACTGCAAGCGTAACATAATTGTTGTTCAAGGGCAATATGTTTACATTAGAAAATGAACAAGGATGAAATTTGTGAACTGAGCATTCATCTCATGAAATTAGTAAAATCACAAGAGAAAATTTCTAAGGCCAGTAAATAGAAGAGGTTAATAAGAATATAAAGAAATAAATCAGGGGAAAAAACACAATGCAGAAGGCGAATTTTTTGTGAAAACAGGAATGAAATAGGCAACCTTGCAAAAAAAATTATTTATGAAGATGAGTAATAACATTAGGGCAAAGGTAAACTAAGCATTCATGTAACAGAACACATTAAGAGGAAGATACCATGACAAAATGCATGCCAATGGATTTGGAAATTTAAACTGTTCGAATTACAATAAATATATAACATGCAAACTAACAAGAAAAAGTCTAAATATTTGTATAAATTAAAGAAAGAATTAGATGTTAAAAGGTATCCTACAAATAAAGCAACAGAAAAATGAGAATTTTACATACATATGAATTATGACTCATTTCAATATTCTAATTTCAGAAGAGAGAAAAATAGGGAATAAATGCAAACTCATTTAGAAAGCCACTGTAAAATGGATCTAAAACCAAACAAAAGCAATATAAAAAAATTAAAATTATAAGCCAATCTCATTCACGAAAAAGCTGCAAACATTTTAAACAATATATTAACAAGCCATTCCAGCAATCCATACTAAATATATATTAGTGCATATTGAGATTGTCACAGGGAATGGAAAATTTTAGGACATCAATTATTATAATTAAAAATGTAAAATATTGAAAAAGAAAAAATATTTAATAATTTGAACGTAATTAGGAAAAAAGCAAATTCTGAAATTCAACTTTTATTTATATTGAAAAAAGTCTGGTAAAATACGAATAAAATGATAATTTCTCAAAGAAAAATTATTCAAGGCATTATATTTGAGTTTCTGATCAAGACTAAGAAACATAGTTATTTAGTTTGTTGTCAATAATAATTTCTAATTCTGTACATTAGGAAAGTATAGAACTTAGTATTAAATAATCTCATTACCTCAAAGAGAAACTCATAATGAAAGTCATAAATAGTTATTAGTATAGAAAATATAGACAATAATGAAAACGACATGCTTCTTGGTATCTGAGTCAGTATATAGAAAGAAAGAGAAAAAAATGTTCTGTTTGTAAAAAAGTAATTGAAACTGATTATGAAGATGATATAATTGACTGCATAGAGAATACTAAAAACTTTATGAACATCTTTTTACAAACATTAGGGAAATTTAGCCTGATGACTGGATTTAAAAAAAAACTCATAAAAGTCAATTCCCTTTTATACATTATCTCTAAACAATTAAGAAAAATCAAGAACAACAGGTAGTAAAGTGTCAACTGCCTGGAAATAATTTCACAAACTTTAAAAGAACTCTATGTAAAAATAAAAGAAAGAAAGAAAACTTCATTAATAGACATTAAGGGAAACTGACATTAACAGAAAAACTTACTATAAACATTAAGAAGAAGACTATACAGTAAATGTGATAATTCTGTAAAAATTGAACTGAAGATTCAGCGTAATTGCAATCCAAATCCCAGTGGGTGTTTTGGGTCAAACTCAATGAGCTCATTTAAAACTTATGTGGGGTGGGAGGGGACGCCTGGGTGGCTCAGTTGGTTAAGCGTCTGACTTCAGCTCAGGACATGACTTCACGGTTCGTGGGTTTGAGCCCCGCGTCGGGCCCTGTGCTGCAACTAGTTCAGAGCCTGGAGCCTGCTTCAGATTCTGTATCTCCCTCTCTCTCTGACCCTCCCTGCTCACGCTGTGTCTCTCTATCTCAGAAATAAATAAAACATTTAAAGATTATAAAACTTATGTGGGAAATCAAAGATCTAATAGTTAAGATTTCCGGGGTGGGGGAGGGGGATGTGAGAAGACAGTACAAGGGAAACGTCTAACCAAATATCACCTTCTTATAAACAGTTGTTAAAACAAAGTTGTATTTGTATGAAAAAACCAAATTACTAAGTAGACAATCACAGAAAACTCAAAAACAAGGTTAGAAAATTTTTTTTCAAGAAATTGACAACTATTTATCATTTAGAGAGAAAAATAGATGCTATTCCATACTCCAGAACAGTAAATTGACTTCAAATAAATCTATGACTTAAAGGAAAATGAAAAAAAAATGTGAAAGAATATTAGCAGAAATTTTGAAAAAAAAAATTTAAAAGGTTTCTCAAGCCGAAATATATAACTTTTAGAAAAAAGTAAATATCCAGTAGATATATTAAGATAGTGATTTTATTTATCTTAAACAACAGCATGAAAATTTTAATAAGCTATATGTTGCAAATACATCTTTTACTCCCTATACACTTTCTTTGCTTTATGTTTCTTTTAAAAAGCAATTACACTATCTTCTTTGTGTGTGTGTATTTATGTTTAAAGTTTAATTTAAATTCTAATTAGTTAACATATATTGTAATATTGGTTTTGGTAGTATGTTTTAGTGATTTATCACATACATATAACACCAGTGCTCATCACAAAGCCTCCTTAATACCCATTACTCATTTAGCCTATCCCCTGCCCACCTCCCTCCATGAATCCTCAGTTTGTTTTCTATAGTTAGGTCTCTTATGATTTGCTTCCCTCCTTTTTTCTTCCTTTCTCTATGTTCAGCTGTTTTGTTTCTTAAATTTGACATATGAGTGAATTCATATGGTATTTGTCTTTCTATGTCTTACTTGTTTCCCTTAGCATAATACACTCTAGCCCCATCCATGTCATTGCAAATGGCAAGATTTCATTATTTTTGATGTCCAAGTATTATTTTTTATTCCATTTTATATATATATATCGAGTATTATTCATATATATACATTCATATATATATATACACACACACATATATATAGTGTGTGTGTATATATATGAATAATAATAATATATATAATGATAAAGAAGATATTGTATAAAACTAAAGAAGAGGGTTAGCTGGGTGGTTCAGTTGGTTAAGTGTCCAACTCTTGATCTCAACTTAGGTCATTATCTTGTGGTTTGTGCATTCAAGCCCTGTGTCAGGCTCTGCACTCATAGCACAGAGCCTACTTGGGATTCTGTCTCTCTTCTCTCTGCCCCTTCCCTGCTTGCTTGCTCTCTCTCTCTCTTTCTCTTTCTCAAAATAAATAAATAATCTTAAAAAATAAAGAATATGTATATATATAGAGAAAGAGAGAGACAGACAGACAGACAGAAAGACAGGCAGAGAGAGAGAGAGAGACATTAAGGGAAACCCACATAAACATAAAAATGCACTATAAACATACAGAGGAAGGCTGTATAGTGAATATAATTCTGTAAAAATTAATGTGAACATTTGGACTCTTTCCATAATTTGGCTGTGGTTGATAATGCTGCTATAAGCAACAAGGCGCATGTGTCCCTTTGAATCAGTACTTTCGTATATTTTGGATAAATACCTAAAAGTGCAATTGCATATTGTAGGGTAGTTCAATTTTTAACTTTCTGAGAAACCTCCATAGGTTCCAGGTTGCTATACCAGTTTGTATTCCCACCAGAAGTGTAAGAGGGTTCCCCTTTCTCTGCATCCACACCAACATCTGTTGTTTCTTATGCTGTTAATTTTAGCCATTCTGACAGGTGTAAGGTGATAGCTCATTGCAGTTTTGATTTGTATTTCCCTGATGGTGAGTGATGCTGAGCATCTTTTCATGTGTCTGTTGGCCATTTGTATGCCTTCTTTGGAAAAACTGTCTATGTCTTCTGCCAATTTCTTAACTGGATTGTTTGTTTTTTGGGTGTTGAATTTGATAAGTCAATTATAGATTTTGGATACTAAACCTTTATCAATATGTCATTTGCAAATATCTTTTTCCATTATGAATGTTGCTTTTTAGTTTTGTTGGTTGTTTCCTTCACTGTGCAAAAGCTTTTTATCTTGAAGAAGTTTCAATAGTTCAGTATTATTTTTGTTTCCCTTGCTTCCAGAGATATGTCCAGTATGAAGTTGCTATACCCAATGTAAAAGAGACTGCCATTTGTACTCTCCTCTAGGATTTGGATGGTTGCCTCTCTCCCATTTAGGTCTTTCAACCATTTTGAGTTTATTCTTGTGTATGGCGTAAGAAAGTGGTCCAGTTTCATTCTTTTTCTTGTTGCTGTCCAGTTTTCCCAGTACTATTTGTTGAAGAGACTCTTTTTTTCCGGTGAATATTCTTTTCTGCTTGGCTGAAGAGCACTTGACCATATAGTTGTGTGTCCATATTTGAGTTTTCTAGTCTCTTCTACTGATCTATGTTTTTATTTCTGTGACAGCACCATACTGTTTTAATGGATACAGCTTTTAATTACCATCTTCTAATTACTATTAGTTCATGGATTTATTTTGTCTAATGTCTATATTTCTCCACTAATGTAAGATCTGTGAAGGAGGTGTTTTTGCTTGTTTGGTCTATACTGTGTTCCAATAATGAGAAGAGTGTTGGGCAAATAGCACAGGACCAATAAATATTTGTTGAATAATTACATTAATGGTCAACACAAGAAATAAACAAGCAAACATCTTGGCAGAAAGATTACCAAAAGAAACAAATACTATTTTATAGAAAATGAAAGGTACAAAGCATATAAATCAACAAGTAGAAAAATATTCAAACTTACTAACAATCAGAGAAATGTGAATTGGGATTACAATGATACAACATTTTATGCCTCCTATATTTGTTAAGCTTACATATTATTTAATATGTTATTACAAATATTCGTGAGAAGGTATGTCAGTGGAATCTTATAAACCTCTCACTGCAATATAAATAATTATAACATTTGGAAAATAATTGGGCACTTTCTTGAAAAGCTGAACAGCCAACCATACACTTTATTGGTGAGCAATTGCATCAAGGCATGCCCCATAGGAAATGCTTTGCAAAAATTTAAGTGTTAATAGTCCCAACAGCTTTGTTCATAATAGTAAAACTTTAAATAAAGGAAGAAAGTCATGTCTACTGAAAAAAGAATTCATACATTAATTTTTTTGGTTTTACAACATGAAATACTAGACAACTGTTACAATAATTATTGACTAGCAGGTATATATAGTAGCATTGATCATATAAGCAAACTATTGAAAGAAAAAACAAATTTCAGAAACCAGTTGTATTAGGGTTCTCCAGAGAAACCAATAGAATGGATACATATTTTTTGCAAGAGAAATATCCTTTTTTAACATGTTAAATATTCTATGCATTAAAAATGTAATATGTACATGAAGATTTAGTATTGATGAGGAATTGGCTTACACAGCTATGGAGGCTGGCAAGTCTAAAACTGCAGTGCCCTGTCCCTGTTTAGGTCTGAAGGCCCAAAGCAACTGTAGATCCAGGGAGAGCCAATGTGCCAGCTTGGAGGCCATCAGTCAGGAATATTCTTTCTTACCCAAGGAAATGTCAAACTTTTTTTCTATTCAGACCTTCACCTGATTGCATAAGACCCATTGAAATTAGGGAAGGCAATCTGCTTCACTCAGTCTATCAGTTCAGTAGCATCCAAAACCACTCTCATAGAAACAACCAGAATAACATCTGTTTAATAACTGGGTATTTTGTGTGCCAGACATGTTGACACATAAAATTAGCCATTACCCCTGTATCTGGTAAAACTCCTTTTTTACAAAACTCAAAGTTAGGAAATATTAACCATTAAATTTTTTTAGAAAAGCTTTTATATGTAATAAAAGTAAAAATGTAAAATCACTGCAATAGTCAACATCAACAGGCAGTGGATTGATGCTCGCACAAATCTGAAAGAAATACATGGTGATCCAAAGTTGGGGACTAGGAAGGAAAGGAGGGACAAACAGGGCAAACTGTCCTGTTGCAAAATCAACACATTTTATACTAACTTTTAAAGGATGACATTGGTGCAGACATATGAAACTATGAAGAAACACCAGAAACAAGTTCATAGCCACCAGAGGACACACATTGCATAATATATATGTATATATATATACATATATATATATACAATGTTTATAAAAAATGTATATACATATTTATGAAATATATGAACTCATGTATTTTACACGTATTAAATATTCCTTGGTAAATAGAGACAAAGTAACGTAACATCTGTTCCTTCTATGATGCTTATAATCTATCAGGTCTCTGAACAAATAAAAACAATTTAATTGATGTTCTGAAGGAAATAAATGTTACATGTGATCATATTCAGGAGTAATTAAGTAATGGCATCACACAATATGGGAGGCATTTATCAGTAATGCTGAAAATTAAGTACAAAAAGCTAGCTGTAGTCACTTAGGTAATATAAAGGGGTGATAAGTGTCAAAAAAGGTGTATTTCTTTTTTTAAAGTTTATTTATTTATTTGAGAGAAACAGAGACTGTGTGTGTGGGAAAAGGGCAGAGAGAGAGAGGGAGGCAAAGAGAATCTTCCAAGCAAGCTCCATGCTGCCAGCACAGAGCACAGCACGGGGCTCGAACTCACAAAACTGCAAGATCATGATCTAAGCCAAAATCAAGAGTCCGGTGCTTAACTGACTGAGCCAGCGAGGCATCCCAAAATAGGATATTTTTCTTGAAAAAATTATTTCACTCTTTTTTTCTCTAGATTACAGTAAGGAATATATTATTTATAATGTAGTCTTCTTTGGACGAATATAAAGTCAATTCCAACATTAATGCTGGAATAATAAGCATGAAGCTCTAATTGTACAGTTTTGGTTCCAGAGTCACAATTACAACCATGCCTGAGCAAAAACTGTTTTTGCATTGATTACTTAATGACGTTGATGCCAGACTATATTTGGGTACGGAACAACTATAATCTCTATCATTTTGCTCTCTGCTGTTAAAACATTGTGCGAAACATGGATTCAATGTTTAAACTGTGTAAGAAAACATATTCCCAGGTACAATGAAACACAGAAAGTTATAGAAATAGCAAAAAATATTTAAGGGGGGATATATGTTACTTAAAGACAAAAGAAAATATTTCCCTCTTTATAAGCCATCTGTTAGTAGTTATACATGCATAGAAAGTGACTATAGACCCCGCTAATTTAAAGTATTGGAGTTGTTTGTTGATTTATTGGCATTTTAAACCTGGCTCTTCGTTGACTCAATAAGACTTTTTTTGATCTGGTCTTTCCTCATATTCACCTAAAATACATAGTATTAATAGAGGTGTTCAATGACATGTTTACCATTTGAAATATATAAAAATGGGCTTGGCCTAAGGGTACATTGTGCAAAAGTCATCTACATTTTTTAGTAAAATAAAATGACAAGCACAGATCAAAAAGTATCCTATTTCAATAAACATACGTACGTGAAGATTACAAATGTGCACATATATCCAAGTTTCAGTTAGACAGCATTTGCTTGCTGCTTACATATGACAAATCATATTGTTGTGTAAAGTTTATTACAGACAACAGTTGTGAACCAAAATGAAACTAGTATTTATGTAACTACTTCTAATTATTTTTATTTTTTAAGTTTAAAAAAATTTTTAAATTTATTTCTGAGAGAGAAAGAGAGACAGCATGAGCAAGGGAGGGTCAGAGAGAGAGGGAGACACAGAATCTGAAGCAGGCTCCAAGCTCTGAGCTGTCAGCATAGAGCCCAACGCAGGGCTCGAACCCACGAACCGTGAGATCACGACCAGAGCCGAAGTCGGACGCTTAACCAACTGAGCCACCCAGGCACCCCATTATTTTTTAAAAATTGTATAATACTTAATATATTCTGGGTGCTATTATCTTATAAGAACTTTAGGTTGGTATTATTGTTATCCTCATTTGAAAAAGAGGAAACTGAGGCACAGAAAGATTAAGGAACTTTCCTAATGTTGGACAGTGTCAGGAGTGAAATTTGAGTCCAGTCCTTCCAACTTAAAGGGAATCTACACTGTGAATCCTGGTGTGCATTGTTATAGGTTTTATTGTTATAATAATGTTTATTTATTGTTTTTTGAATTGACACTGTGAAAGAGGAATTTTATTATACAATAACGAGCTAGGAAGCTCAGGAGAAGCTGAGACTCAAACAGGAACAAGTGAAGGCTAGCGACTCCCACTAAACAGATCTTGGGGGGGGTGACCCTACATGACATTGCATTTTTTTTTTCTTACAAATAGTTTATTGTCAACTTGGTATAAAAATGTTTATTGATACTTATGCTATAATGATATGTACTATTCCAGTTTGTTAAAATAACTCTCGAAAACAGACATGAAAACCTGAAAAAGTTTGCACAATTCCAAAGCAGTGGGTAAATACTATTAGAATTTTGCTTTGTGGCTTCCAAACTTTTATACGTAATAAAATGTAATTATATTAATTTATAACTTTAAACTTGGCATTGGGATGCCTGGGTGGTTCAGTCAGTTAAGCGTCCAGCTCTTGATTTTGGCTCAGGTCATGATCCATGGTTCGTGAGATCAAGCCCTGTGTCGGCTCTGCACTGACAGAGTGGAGTCTGCTTTGGATTGTCTCACTCCCTCTCTCTGACTCTCTCTATCTCTCAAAATAAATAAAATTTTAAAAAATGTTTAAATAAATATAAAGTTGACATTCTAATCTATCCAGATTTTGTTACCTACCTTTCTCAGTAAATATTTACCATCACATCAAATCCAGATCCACATTATTCTTTTAATAATTGTCAAATATAATTCTATGGATATATATTATAATATTTTCTAACCCACTTTGTTAGGTGTTGGGTTGATTCTTATTTTAACTCTTATAAAAAATGTTTCCAAAGCTGCAGTAGTAAAAGCATAGTTTGAAAATTTATTCCCTGATCATCTTTTTGTGCATAGTGCTCAAATGACTAATTTGCAAATGGTTAAACAGATATAAATGGCATGTGCTTTTTCTAACAGTCTAAACCTACATTGAATTTGTTGCATAACTACATTTCCAGTCTTCTTAGTTATTTTAATGTTCTTACCACATCTAAACTGCAGTGATCAACATCTACAAAGAAAATACTGTATTCTTCAATGCTGAGTGTTTTAGAGAATGCTAACACGTTAGATAAGTTGCTACACTAAATGAGATTTTAAAACAAATATCTGCTTGGAAAGAAAATTAATGGTATAATGCACTGAATTATGTCACTATTGGTAAAGACTATACCTCTTCCAGTAAAACACAGTGTAATTTTTTTGCATGTAGCAGTTATCCATCAAATGCCATTGAACTAGACAATAAATTAAAACATAAATTGCCATGGATACATTTAAAATAAACAGTGTCAAGCATTACTAATGTTGAAGTGCCTGGGTGGCTCAGGCAGTTAAGCATCTGACTTCAGCTCAGGTCATGATCTCACAGCCCATAAATTTGAGCCCCACATCAGGCTCTGAGCTGTCAGCACAGAGCTGCTTTGGATTCTGTGTCTCCCTCCCTCTCTCTCTGCCCCTTCCTCGCTCACACACACTCTCTCTCTCCAAAAGAAATAAATATTAAAAAAAAAAAAAAAAGAAAGAAAACCTTACCAGTGTCTATACAAAAAAGTCATAGATTTTGTTAAATGCCTCAAATGTCAAGACATGAAACTCATCTGCACTATTTTGAGCAGATGAAAGCAGCCATAATATTCAGGATAAATCCACTAAATGATTGCCTCTAAACAGCGTTTATTATAATTGTGAAATGCCTGACCATACCAGATCCAATCCAAATTTTAAGAACAATCAAACAGGGGCGCCTGGGTGGCTTAGTTGGTTAAGCGTCCGACTTTCGCTTAGGTCATGATCTCGCGGTTCGTGGGTTCGAGCCCCGCGTCGGGCTCTGTGCTGACTGCCGGCTCAGAGCCTGGAGCCTGTTTCAGTCTGTGACTCCCTCTCTCTCTGACCCTCCCCTGCTCACGCTGTCTCTCTCTCTCTCTCTCTCCTAGAAATAGATAAAACATTTAAAAAAATAAAATAAAAATAAAACTGTAAAAAAAATAAAAAAAATAAAAACAAACAAACAAACAAACAAAAAAACAGGTGGAAAGGCACTAAGTAGGAACAATCAACAATAAAGGTACATAGATGGCAGAGTTAAGATGTTTGTCTAGAAGAATGGTAGTCCTTACAGGTTGTGCATGAGGAAACAAAGTACTCCCAAAGAGTGAGTTACGGCTCTTCCTTTATTTATCAGAACATGCATTATTCAACAGATCACCCTGATGGCTTTAAATATAGGGGTTCTTCATTGCTCTAACACTCATTACCCAAGTCCCTGCCATTTTGATGAACAGAAGCAAACTATTAATGAATCAACCCCTTTAGAAAATAAATTCCCTGGGCACTTGGGTGACTTAATCAGTAAAACAGCGGACTCTTGATTTCCACTCAGGTCATGATTTTGCAGTTTGTGAGATCTGTGCTGTCAGCACAGAGCCTGCTTGAGACTCTTTCTCCTTCTCTCTCTGCTCCTCCCCCACTTGCACTGTCTCTCTCTCTCTCTCTCTCTCTCTCAAAATAAGTAAATAAATTTAAAAAAATTGATTTCCATGCAAAATGTCTCCTAGTTAATGTTAGCATTTATGCATACTCATGATGTTCAATTTGTGTTCATTCTTTTGATGGTTATTAGTATTAGAAGCATGCAACATTATACCCAATGATATACAAAATTTCCACGTATACTCAAACCGCTCATACATTGTTTTCACAATTATGTACCACTCTTCTGAATCCCAGATTCTGTTATCTAATGCCTCTTTTACATCTCTGCTTAGATATATCACAGCGATTCCAAACTCATAATTTTTTCTCCCAAATCAACACATCCTTAAGTTTTTTCCAATCATAGTGGTTAAAACCATAATCAAAACAATGGCTCACATCAGAAATCTAGGGCTCCCATTTGGTACTGTCCTCTTTCAGGCTCCACATCCTATCCATCAGAAAGTTTGACCTAATTTTTAAAATATTTCAATTTTATAATCACATTTTCATTACCACCACCTCCATGCTACTTCATGTTACTATGATCTTTCCCTGAAAATCTGCCATAGACTTATAATGAATGTCCTCATAGCCACTCTGAATCTCTCTACCCCCAAATTTTTGAACACAGTGATACATTGACAACATAAGTCTGATTGTTCTCACCAGGTTTTCAAAAGCTACAATTGCAGTAGCATAAACTGCAACACCTAATGTGAACAACAAAACTCTTCATCTAACTGCCAAACTTACTCATGTCCCTCCTCTTCCTCTCCTTTATGTTGCAGTACATGGGCCTTCTTGCACTTCCTACTAATAACCATGCTTTTTACTGCTTCAGAGCTTTTTCACAAGAAATCTCTTGCCCCTTTTTCACAAAGTATCTACACAATATACTCAGCACATGCATAGTTCCTCTTCTGGCCTAAACTTTTATTTACTCTTTCAGAAAATAATTTTCTGATATTTTTAGTATTCATAAGTCCCTTATTTATGGGTAATCTCTTATTTCCCCATTTATTTTTTACCAATAATACTATGCCTTATAGTCATATAATTTTTGTATAATGCATTAGTTAGAAATGTTTTACCTGCTGAAAATAGAATATATTCTAAAAGTAAATTAAAACACAAGAATATTTAAAGTTTGCTGCAGATTGGTCTATCTGCAATCTCCTTAATCTTTCTCTGAATTTCCAAGATGGCAGCCACAATTGCAAAACCAATGGTTACACATCAGTTACCCATATGATAAAAAAAAATGATATTCTTCTAGAAAAACTTTCTCCTTACCAGGGAAGAAAATAAGTCCCGAATCTTCCCTCTATATTTGGTAGGAACTGATCACATATCCATCCCTAAGCTAATCAAAGGCAAAGGGAAATGAAAACAACACAACTGGCCTAATTCCAAACATGTTGATATAGGGAATTCTCAAAATGTCTAGTTGGCCTTAGACAACTCTCTTGACATTCTACAACTGCACAATTTCCATGCGAAAAATTGCATAGGAAGAGGACTTGATATAAGAAGAAACAATGTGAGATAATTGCTTCGCATATTAAATTTGAGAAAATGGCCATGGGTTAAACAAGTGAAAATTGTAGAAAGGACCTTGAAATTATTTGATCAACTCCTACTTCAGTCATCATTCATAACTGGCAATCATGTATTCTCTGCTTGAAGACTTTCAAAGTTGAAAATCTCATTAATTTCCATATCACTTATTTGAATTTGGACTTAACTAATATTTTAGAGTTACTATATTTTTATTATTGCCCTTATTTTCTCCCATAAGATATTTAAAGAATATTTAATGGCATTTCAGTGCAGATTCCTTAACTACTTCTCTTGTGATATACTTTCTAGAGTGTGTCTCTTCTTGAGACCTCTGGGATTTCGTTTTTCTTTTTGTTCTTGGTATATTCTAGTAAATTAATGCCTATCTTAGAAAAACGTAATTTCTATAATGCTCACAGAAAGGAATCACCTCTTCTACTCTGAAACTTTTCTTGTTTATGATGCTTCACTCTTACGGCTACATTAGTTCCACTTCTTTGATTTTAGGAGGTGTTTTACACTAATGATTTACATTTAAATAGTATTTAAATAAATACTTAACCATCTTTTACGTAAACTACTTATAAGCCAAGTTTGGGGACTGTATTTTTGTTCTTAGTATGTCTGTCTGTCTGTCTGTATGTATGTATGTGTGTATTTAGAGAACATGAGTGGGGGAGGGGCAGAAAGAGGGAGAGACAGTATTCCAAGAAGGTTCCACAACATCAGTGCAGTCAGACATGAGAGTTGAACTCATGAACCGTGAGATCATGACCTGAGCAGAGATCAAGAGTCAGACACATGACCCACTGAGCCACCCAGGTGCCCATGTTGTTGGTTTCTTTTGTTTATTTTTATAAATAATTTTATATTTATATAGTTCATGTATGTTGAAATGATAGTCCATTAATCTCACATTTCTTTTTTTTTTTTTTAATGTTTTATTTATTTCTAGGAGAGAGAGACAGCGTGAGCAGGGGAGGGTCAGAGCGAGAGGGAGTCACAGACTGAAACAGGCTCCAGGCTCCGAGCTGGCAGTCAGCACAGAGCCTGACGCGGGGCTCGAACCCACAAACCGCGAGATCATGACCCAAGCGAAAGTCGGACGCTTAACCGACTAAGCCACCCAGGCGCCCCTAATCTCACATTTCTTTGACAATACTCACTTATGAAAATTTTTTCACTGTTATCACTTGACTGTTTCTGATATTTGTAAGACTTTCAAGACTTTTTTAGACACACAATCCATCATCAAGTATGATTGCAACCCAGTTTTGACCAAAATCTGATAACCTATTTCAACACTATAGAAATCATTGGTTAGATTGTTGACAAGATAAGGCCAGTGTTTTGTGGTAAGTTACCTGAAACTCTCCCAAGTGAGAGTGATTCATCAGTATCAAATGGGCATTGCTTTTCAATAAGCTTCAAATCTACCTATCTATTCTATTAGTCACCTAACATTTGCACCATTTTCCATAATTAAAAGCAATATCATGAAGGGCTGGATCATTTGCCTTGCTGAAATGAAAGCACACACACTTTAGATCATACCTTCGATATCCGAGATTAATAAAGCTACTATAAATAAAAATAGAATGAGATTTGACTGGACTTGATATTTAATGAATTCCTCTGTTAGATATCTACTTTACTAATTCTTCCAGAGATTAGTGGTAGGTAGCCTTAGCAATTTATAGAATTTACCTTTTTAACAATGAGAGAGAGATTCTTGGTTTTCTTGCTATAGTTCCAAGTTATTACCAAATCTCAAAACTTATTGATAATGGCTTCATAATGATATATTCAATTTTTTTTCAGAATTCTGGGATTTGAATGCCGGATTCTGGCAATGCTATACCAGCAGAAATATATTTTAAATATTTGCTTCATCTCTTGTAAAACATATTGACAAAATCTCCCCTTTTTAGCAACAGTGGAAGTGTTTCTGTCAAAGAACTTTCAGTTGTAACTAAAAATAATATCTATCCCTTCCTACCCACATCCCAGCAAATATATGCAAATCTAGATTATAAAGTTTTCTTTATTAAATGAAACATTATAAAAACATTGGCCCATCACATTCAAGTGCAAAAACATTGTTTAAAGCATGAACATATTAATATTTCTTTGTCTCTGATTTAGGGAAATATAGAAAGACATTGAAATAGGGTAGAAACTTAAAAATATATTTTTAAAAAGACATAATAAAAATATAGTTTACTTATAGTTCCTGATTACGACCATATTCAAACACTACTAAAGCATATTATGTGACTAAAAATATAAGATAATTTTCTATGGATTTTATCAGTATTTCTAGGATACTAGTAAACGTAGAAAGGAACTGCAGTGAATTAAGTAAGAGGGACATGAGAGTCCTTCACAGTGGCTGAGTTTATGAAGAGCCTTGCTATATATGGAACTTAGGATGATAATTAAGCTCCAAATAGATGGGCGAAAAGGAAAACTAAAATCAAAGGATGTATTCATAACTCTGCCTCTACTACTCAAGCATAAAGCCAAATATATCACCCCAATACCCCATTCACTTTGTCTTCAAAATGAGAGGTCTATAAAAAAAACAAACAAACTTGATCTTCTCTCATCTTTGAAATTTGCTAATTCTAAATTCTCAGCTCTCTTCACATTTATTTTCCCGACCTGTTTGTTGGATTGTATTGACCATCTGTATTAGAAAAAAATAAGTAGCTGGTTAAATATCTTGTATAAAAACATCAATACATCCTGTTCCTGACTTCTTTTTCTTTTCTATATTTGACCACTACATATCTGAACTGATAAACTAAATTTAATCTCTGGTGCCTAACACATTCTTGCAATGACTAATCTTTATCAATCACTAACGTTTGTTGTGCTAACTTTGAAATAGCTGTTGATAATGTAGTTATTTCAGCCAATTGTAATAAAAAGAATTTAATGAGTGTTTGAAGTATGTGTGATTATGCTATTTGAAAATTATACATTTTCCAAGATAAGGATTAAACACAAATCAAAGGCAGTCAACATTTCATTATGAATGGAAATGATTATATGTAATCGGCAAACTTTGAAGCTTTCTCCACTAGCATAGTGAATACTCAACACTTGTTTTGTCATTATCAGTTAAGACTGCACTTTTGTAGCTTTTGAAATGCTTGCTGTTTGTATAGTGGAAAGTAAAGAGGAAAGTTTGTTTTCCCAGTAACATTTCATTGATTTTTTGCTCTGCATTGAGAGTTTGTGACACTTTATCTCCCTGGCAGCTGGACCTTTTACCTGTCTTGTATGGTGTGGTTTCATTAGAACCTAATTGATTTTGCAGTTGATGAACTCAGTGCTAGTATGTATGTCTTATAATGAACTATTTTCTACACGGACCTTCTTTCTTCTAGTGATATGAGAATAATTGACTCCGTGTACTGAGTTACAAGTACTCAGTATTGCACTCTTGAGTGTACAGTAAATCACAGTGTATTGAATTTGTAAAACATTACTTTAATCCAGTTCTAATGTGGTATTTATTTCTTATCTAAAGCAAAGATATTTCCTACACTACTCCTTGCCAAATTTTATATCACAAAGGTTGATAATTAAAAAGAGATGAAAGTTTATAATTCATTTTGGATGTCAAACAATGGCTTTACAAAATGGGAGATAATCACAGCATGCAATCTAAAAATAGTTTTATGAACAATGATGAGTTCTCATAGTTTTCACAGGTAAACCATAAAGTTTGTTTCTATGTATCGCTTCCCTCTAAATATTTGTCATTAGTGTGTGTGTGTGTGTGTTTTCATTTTTCATGTCTGGACTTTTCCATGGTGACTTTTCAGCATTTAGACAATGTTTTTGGCTCTTTTCTTTATGAAAAATGTTTTTAAGGTCAAAATTACAACTTGATATAGGTGGTAGTTCTTTTATCGAACAGTATACCCACAGCCCTATTGTAAGAAAAATACAGCATGTTTGACTTTCCATAAGAAAACTCCAAGACTTAATGAGCTCAAGAAAGCCCTAAGTGGAATCCACTGGCCTATTATTTTGTTGTTCATGGGATTTAATAACCATGTGGATAGCATTGTTCAGTGTACTAGAGGGTGGCCCCATTCAGGTAAGATCTTAAATGTACCAGCAAAGCAAGATGTGGGACCTCTTCTCCCTATTTGGTTTTAATCTCTTTCTTTCAGGAGCACTAAATTCATAGCTTCAAGTTGATTAAATTAAAAATTCAATTAAATACATATTTTTAAGTGGATACACTTGCTTTGAATGGCACAGCATCTTCTGAATTGTAATCAGTTTTCAGAAGAAATATTCATCACAGATAGCCATTGCTATTTTCTGAGAAATTACTTAGCATTTTTTAAATCAGAAAATTTAATATGCACTCCAGAGATCAAAGGACCAATAGTTAAAAGCTAAATAAGAATATCTTTGTGTAATTTTCTATTATTCTGTTATATTGAGGATAAAAGACTACCCAGAATGTTGTGTTAAAAACATATCCTTTTATCATTTCTATTATTTTTAAGTTTTCCTGTGCACTAATAATTCTCTAACATTTGACCTTTACTACTTATTCTAAATAAAATTACATGATATGTAGTTCTTTCACAGAATTCTTCATTATAGGAAACCATCTTGCTTCTGTTCTAAGATCAAGAATTATGTTAGGGGTGCCTGGGTGGCTAAGCTGGTTGAGCGTCCGGCTTCGGCTCAGGTCATGACCTCATGGTTCGTGGAGTCGAGTCCCACGTCGAGCTCTGTGCTGACAGCTAGCTCAGAGCCTGGAGCCTGTCCAGATTCTGTGTCTCCCTTTCTCTCTGACCCTCCCTTGCTCATGCTGTCTCTCTCTCTCAAAAATAAATTTAAAAAAAAACATTAAAAAAAAGAATTATGTTAAACATGGCTGAGCATTATCGCTATCTTGGCATCTGAAGTAAATATATATCTAGAAGAAAACATCATTCAGAAAGATTTTAAGAGTCCTAAAGCTCCCTTTTAGCATTTTAGAGATAAGGTATATTTTAGGAAAATATTATATTAAAGTTGACTGCTTGGAGAGGTTATGTTTTTTAAAGATGTAAATTAAATGTAGTATTTCCATAATTAAGTATGAAACAAACTAATAAATAAAAAGTGTTTAACAACAAGCTTGTCTTAGAGCTATGTTCTTAGAGCTAATACCATGAATTAAGCTAAGGCTTTCAGGTACTTAGATGAACAAACAACATTCTAAATATATCCTCAATCAATCATTTCCATCCGGGAGATGGGAGGCTCCAGCTTTCATCATGTCCTGTCAAGTGGCTTGGTTTATTGAAAAGTCTAAATTAGATATACTACAAACCCAACAGCCTAGAATGGAGAGAATTTAGTCATGTTTTTTAAGGACAAGAGTTATTTCCTATATTTGAATTCTTAGCACTTAGTTTATTACTTAGGACTTGCTATGTGGTCATTGGGCAGTATGCATTTATTATGTTTGTTTTTGTTGAAGTAATAGCTGATCTCCATAAAGCAATAGTAAACAAGGTAAAAAGAAGAGACAGAATTCATTAACTTTTTTTTCAGCTTCTGGCTGATTTAATTAAGTTTACTATATTATAAGATTGAATAAGTCATAAATGCACATTTCTGTATTTTTCTACTTCCAGAGAGCCACAAATAATTATTATATTT
The DNA here is from genome assembly GCF_008692635.1 of Crocuta crocuta. NCBI lineage: Eukaryota > Metazoa > Chordata > Mammalia > Carnivora > Hyaenidae > Crocuta > Crocuta crocuta. The sequence continues at coordinate 88,173 of NW_027528006.1, forward strand.
CTGAAAAATAATAACAGAGTATCTACTCCTTTTCTAGTTAGAGAAGAATCTGTATTATCATGGGGATGGTTTTCAGTGACATCAAATGTAGTCATGGTCCCATTTTGTAAAAAGGAACTGAAAGTCAGAGTGTGTTACTTACTTACTTACTTTTTGGGTTCTTGAGTATACGGCCATCCAAAAATCAGATGATTTGTGACATTTTCTTACTCACGCATAGGCAATAAAAATTTCCTTTTACTTAGGAAGAAAGGAGTCGGTTGAGCATCCGACTTTGGCACAGGTCATGATCTCATGGTTCCTGGGTTCGAGCCCCGTGTCGGGCTCTGTGCTGACAGCTAGCTCAGAGCCTGAAGCCTGTTTCAGATTCTGTGTCTCCCTCTCTCTCTGACCCTCCCCTGCTCATGCTGTCTCTCTCTCTAAGAAATACATAAGACATTAAAAAATTTTTTTTAAATGTTTGTTCACCCTTTGAAGGCTACCCTAGTTACTTCCAATTTTGTTTTGAATAAGCTGTTATACACATTTGCAAGAAGATTTTTGTATAGACACAAGCTTTCAAACCCTTTAGGTAAATACTTAGGAAAGTAAATTGCTGGAATGACTACGTTTAGTTTTGCTGATAAACTGACGAGCTACTTTTCATAGTGTCTGTACCATTTTGCATTCCTACCAGCGATGCTAATGAGGTTTTATGTTGGTCTGAATCCTCACCAGAATTTGTTGCCAGTGTTTTGGATTTCAGTCATTCTAATAGGTATTTGGTACCTCTTGTTTTATTTTGCAATTCTCTAATGACATACTATGTTATGAATCTTTTCATATGTTTATTTGCCATCCATACATCTTTGTTGAGATATTTGTTCAGATTCAAACAAAACAAAACAAAACATTCCCCATGAAAGAAAAATGTGTTAAGTTTGATTTAATTAAAATTAAAGTTTTCTGCTCCGTGAAATGCACCAGTACAGAATAAAAGTATATACTCAAGGATTGGGAGAAAAATTTGGAAAACACATATCTGATACAGGAGTTCTATAAAAATTAGACAAAGAACTCGTAAATCTCACCATGAGAAAGCATGCAGCCAAATCAAACAGTAGGCAAAACATCTGAGCAAACAGTTTTTTAAAATAGCAATAAATGTTATGCACTCATGAGTGTAAAATTAATTATAGCATTCTATTAACTATAGACCTACTTAATTTTGCACAGTATCTTTTTCTGTTTATCATTCCTTATTTTTAGAAGAACTATTTTCAAGCATATAGAGGATGAAATATTACTTAAAAGTTCATTAACTGAAAAAAGAACTCTAACAGCATTAATTTTAAAAATGAGAAAAATTATTTTGTTTACATAGTCAATATAGATTAAGACCAAAAGAATATTGATGACTTATTATTTTTAAATAACAACTTTATTGAGATATAATTCACCCACCCTAAAAATTTTAAAGTGCACATTTCAGTGTTTTCTTACTTGTCAAGGACTTCTGCAACTACCTCCATCTAGTTGTAGAATATTTTTAATGACTCCCCAAAATAAAGCTGGACCGATTAGTAGTAACCAACTGCACTCAGTTTCCCCCAGTCCCTGACAACCACCAATATACTTTCTGTCTCTATAGATTAGTCTATTCTGGAGAGTTAATATAAATGGGATCGTACACTATATGGTCTTTTGTAATTGGCTTTTAAAAAAACTAATCATAATGTTTTTGATGTCCATCCATGTTGAAGCATGTATAAGTACTTCATTCCTTTATTGTCAAATAATATGCTATTGTGGTGATTTAGCATTGACAGAGAGAACGTTTCATGCATGTCTCATGCAAGATATGTATTGAGTGCTGATAATGTGTTTAGAAGCTTTTCTTCAGACAATTGGTAATTAATTAAAAGGAATGACCATTGATTTTTAGAAATGGAAATATTGTCAATTTTTCATTACATATTCAAAGATGCAGCAGGGATCCAATTAACCTTCTTTAATACAATTTAAACAAAAATACCCACCCCCTGAAAACACCTGCAAAATTATCAGCATTTATGGTTATGTACATGGCTGAGTGAAAATAAAACAAATTATTGCAAAAGGATTCAAATTTTTAAAAACATTTAAAAATGCAGTAAGAACATACAATTACTCAAAATAAATAATTTAAAATATTTTCATAATTAAAGCATGGAATGAATGGTTTTTCTAAATAATAAATCTTAAATAATATAAGGGAATACGTATATATTTGTTTTAAGGTTTCTTACAACTGTCTTAAGTTTATTTATTTATTTTAATTTTTTAATGTTTTATTTATTTCTGAGAGAGAGACAGCGTGAGCAGGGGGAGGGTAAGAAAAAGAGGGAGACACAGAATCTGAAATAGGCTCGAGGCTCTGAGCCAGCTGTCAGCACAGAGCCCGAACCCAAGAACTGTGAGATCATGACCTGAGCCGAAGTTGGACACTCAACTGACTGAGCCACCCATGTGCCCCAAAAACTGTCTTAAGTTTAGAGATAACCTGTTAAGAAATCTTATGCACTCACTTGACAACTTGCCTGGCTAATTCCAATGCTATCATTCTGAAATACCCACATGATTTCAACATGATGTACATATGATTATTTCAACAGATTAAAGACTCATTTATTCACTGTATTGATCTTATGAAAATAATTTATTTAATATATTTAATGTATAAGGTATGCATATTTAACACGAGAGAAATATATGGTTTTTATACATTGATGAAAGATATAAATTCCAAAGAGAATCAGGTTGATATGAAATCTGCACTAAATCCTGTTTGGAATTCAGAAGTTGCTCCAATGTATAGAAATTGGCTTTTGGGGGAATAAACTAATCAAAACTTATGTTAATTCTTTCCCTGGTGGACTTTCTCTTGGATCACTTAAACATTTAACTATTTTCATAGATTTTTATTTGTTGGCACTATTGACTGATGATTCTTACTGATGATACTTTAGGGAATGTAACATTGAGAAGTCTTATTGCCACTGTTATGTAGCTACCTTGATATGACCTTAATTTTCCCACATTATGGAAATGTATCATCCTAAATCAATAGATACCAGAGTAAACTTTAGTATTTACATTGATATAGTTTAAATTTTATTTTAGCAATTATTACACTTTCCCTAGTGATCCAAGGTTAGAATATTCATCTTATTTTATATTCATCTGTAATTTATCCTCAGAAAAAAAGAAACCACAGTACTGCAAGTCATTAGTGCATTGTGCCATTGGCACTATAAGTAAGGGGTGATTTGTTCTTTCAAATAAAAGCAATTTAAGTAACTGATCCAGTATTCTTTGATTAGGGAAATAAGTAGGAAAGGGATCTTAACTAAATAGAGAACTAAATTTCTTATGACAGATATTATAAATAAATTACTGAACATCAATTATTATTACTATAATAATATTCTACACAAATCAAAATAGTACTGAAACCAACAGCAGAAAGTAAACATTGACGATGAAATTTAAGGACAAAAACTTTGATTGGAGTGAAGAGGAGACTAAAGTCTACAATAAATTCTGGGTTCTGTGTTTGGATGTTTCTTTGTATGTTTATAGATTTTTATTTTTTACATTTTTAAATTTTTATTTAAAATTCTAGTTAACATTCAGTGCAATGTTGGTTTCAGGAGATAAACTGTGATTCATCACTTACACAAGACACCCAGTGCTCATCACAACAAGTGCTCTTGTTAATGTCCATCACCCATCTAGCCATCCTCCATCTACCTCCCTCCATCAATCTTCAGTTTGGTCTCTATCATTAAGAGCCTCTTATGGCTTATTTCCCTCTCTCTTGTTGTTTTTGTCCCCTGTCCCAGATGTTCATCTGGTTTGTTTCTTAAATTCCATGTATTAGTGAACTGGCTGCCTTATTTTTGATGGCTGCATAATACTCGATTGTCTGTATATACCGCATCTTCTTTATCCATTCATACGTTAACATATAGTGTAATATTAGTGTCAGGAGTAGAATTCAGTGATTCATCACTTACATAGAATACACAATATTCATTACAAGTACCCTCCTTAATATCCTTCTTCCATTTAGCCCGTCCCCACCCTCCTTAAGGGGGTTGCTTTGTAATTTATCTGCTTCGTTATGTGTCCCTCTAGGCACAAACCAAACAATGGATTTTTTTTCCATTTGCCAGTTCCACTAATTCTGAAAATATGTACAAATTATATCAGCAACCCTGACCTATGTATTGAATTCCAAATTATGTCACTGAACAAACTTGGCCTTTAAACTAATCCTGATCTTTATTGAGACTTTAATATTTAGGTCTCACCTAAAGCATAAGCATCATCAGATCAAAGATTTTGCTTACTCCCCCATTCTAAATTAATCCTTCCCACATGGTCACTCTATCACATCAATCTGTTTGCATTTTATACATATATTTTATAATATATTCTTTGTTTATTTATTCATTGTTTTAGGTATTGTCTGTGTCCTCCAACAGAATTTAACTTTCCCAAGAATAGGCATCTCTTCTGTCTTGTTCAACATTTTATCCAGAATAATGTCTAGACATTAATGTCTAATTCTAGACATTATCTAGAATAATGTCTGCACATATATATATATATATATATATATGCGTCAGTTATTTGTGCCATGAATAATTCTTTCCTGTCATGTGTCTATCCACCACACTACTCAACACATTTATTTTCATAGAGATGCTACCAAACTAATTCACATTCTAGACTTATGAATTACCTATGTGATACAACCTCCTGTGGTATTGACATTTGAACCAGAAAAAATGTTGTGGGGAGTCCCATGCATTTTCAAATATTTAGTGGCTTTCTGGGCCTCTATGTACTTCATGTCAGGCAAGCAAATTTCTCCATATACTCTCATACTCTTACCTTTAAACCACTACCAGCTTATGTTCATAGTCTTTCCATAACATCTTTCCATTCCTATTTACAGTTTATGTGCTCAAGCATTTTTTCAACATTTCTCTGGGTTATTGTATTTCCTTGGCATGATTGATTAATTTACTAAATAAAAACCCAGTACTTTAACTGGGTTTCTTTCCTTAAACTTGTTTCAGCAAGCTTAAGTAGCGTGATTGTCAGAAGAGTCTGAGACATGAAATATGTTTTTGTAGTCTGTTCTTTTTGATGGAATTCCCTACTCTCTTTTCTAACATGAGACTGATGATTTGTCTTCATTTCTCTTGACTGGGCTGAACATTAGCCTTTTTCTTGTATGAAGGTTAACACTCTTTTTTATTATGAATGACTCTCACATCACCTACTGAGTCATAAACTTCTTGGTCTTTTGTCAATAATTTTAGTTTCTGTGCTTGCTACTGTTAGGATTTCTCACATATTCTGAAGCCAGAAAGTCAATGTGATTGGCCTTGTTTTACCTAAACAAGTCATTTCAATTTAACTCTTTAAATTCCATCTTATAGCAACAGATTTTAGCCAATTCATTGTTAATCACCTATAGCTGGATGCCCTGAGATGGTATAAGTGAAATTATTTTAAATGTCATACTGACTTTCTGCATTGGCATATTAAAAAGCAACAACAACAACAAAGTCTGTGTTTGTATATGTTTGCAACTTTCAGAATATTTTTAATTTCACAAAGATACATGACATTTTCAAATCTTTCATGATGACTTATGCTTAATGCATACACAAACACACATGAACATAAAACTTTTTTTCATATACAAAGAGAATTGAAATATATACTTATATGGTTATTTTTTCAACTCTAAGCCAAGCAAAACGTTACACAACATTGTTTCATGCTATTAAGGAACAAAATTAAGTTGTTTTATTAGTCTATAATGATGGATGTATTTAGCTGTTTTTTCTTTAACTTTATTCTTGACTTTTTCTTGCTATGTGTACAATTTTATAGTCATTAGATAGCAGAAAGCATATTCATAAAATTCTTTATATTTTGTGTATATAATATATTACAAAATAAAATTTAACTTATTAATTTGCCACAAAGGAAAAACTAGTCAAACTATATTTTCCATTTTCAAGACATTTCTCCAGGTGGAAAGTAAAATCTTTTAAAAAAAATTTTACCAACAAGCTTATAATGAAATGACATACAGAAAGCACCAGTACATAGTACATTTGAAGTACGATTATATTATTTGCCTTCATATCTTATATCAATTAAATATTTAATCACTTTGATTAAATAAGACTGGGGAGTGAATTTATGTAGAGATCACTTCCATCATATTGGGAAAAACTCAATGATGGTTATCTTTTTAACTGTTAGTTAGATTTAATGTGGTTTTAGATTTTTCTACTTATTTTGAAATTTGAATTATAGTATATTAAATTAAAGGAAAAAATTTAGTTGTTAAGTTGCTATTTCAGTGAAGATGAGAAAATACTTAACTATTTTAAAATGGAAATAATTACATGTTTGATTCAATAAAGTAATTGAAATGTATCAAAACTATTCTAATGTAGATATTTAAAGCATAACTTAACAAATTCAGATTTTGCTTTGTTATACCTATATATTTGTTATGTGTAATTCATTTTCCATTTGCATAAACCATATTTGCTTCAGCTAACATTCCATATCATTAACAAATGGACTGATATGCATTTTTAATTCACATATTTGTTTACAAATTAAAATTTTATTCCAAAGACTTGAGTTCCATCAAATAGATATTTTGACAATGCATAATAAAATAATTACAAATCAAAGTCAAATTAGACCCATCCCATTCAAGCCCACTGTTATAACATTATCAAAAAGTTTCTCAAATAAGGAAATGGTTTATTTATAATATGGGGAATAATACAAGAAAAATGCATTGATATTTTTATAGCTAAATTTTAGATCGAAGAATGCTTCAATTTCTGAAAGTCCAATTTATTTTTCCTTTTTTTCAGTTTTTTATTTCAGTGGTTCTAACAGTTAATATTTTTTGATTCAACATTAAAATGGAAATTGAGTTGAGGAAAGAATTTAAGGTAGCAATTATAACTAGAGAGAGAAATAGGTTTCTTTTCCTCAATTACAAAAGATTAAAAGCAGGATCTGCAAAATAATATTTGTCCTGATTAAAGTTACCCTTTCAGTTTATTCAAATTTTGCAAAATCATTTCTGGTATTTTCTATCAGCAATGTTTGATCCTGTTTTCATTTATAATTTATATTTATAATTTATCCTATAGAATTTCTTTACTACACAAACATGAATGTAATTAATTAAGTTCATCAAAAATAGTTTTTTGGCAGGTACAAGTAGACCTTCATTTTGAAAAATGCACTTGAGCAATAATTATAAATAATGGTTACTGTCCCAGAGGGTCTTGTCAGTGCAATTATCCGTGTAAGGGTCTGTCATACATTTCGATGAAAGACAAGGCACTAAATGTCCAGTTTATATGTGACTTCTTAAAAAGGCATGTCTACTGATTTTAGTTGTTTTTCTTTTATCTGGCATTCATACACTGTTCCCCTTTAATGTGACTACCGAAAGTAAAGAACAATAGGTGCTAAACTTTCAGAGAGTACAAATGACAGACATTAGGACCTCTTGACTGTGAGTCTTGCAAGCAGGGGCGTCCATGTACTGCAGGTGAGGATTACACTTGCTGAGGAACATCTGCTTTGCTGGGATGAGAGTCAATGACAGTGCTCTGTATTAATCCTGTAACAAGCCTGATGGTAAAAAAAAAAAAGAAAAGAAAAGAAAAAAAGCTTGGGTAATTTCTTTTACAAACAGAGCTACTGCCTGCAGGTGAGGATGTAGCCATCTGTACATGAAGAGCTACTCAAACGAATAAAATCAGTTTTCCTTCAAATGTAATCCATGAAGGTAAAGGGCAAAGAGTGTCATCTTGAATAAGACCACAAAAAGGATGTAAATAAACCTGATACATCATAAGGAGCGCTTTTCTATCACTTTTCAGGGAAAATACCTCATTTCAGCTAGGCACTGACTGAGCTATCACTAAAGAGCTGCTGTAAACTAATTTGTAAATATTATGCATAACAGATTGATTAATGGTAGAAACTGACCTAGGAATTTAAACTTGTATGTTGATTTTCTGAATGTTGTCACCTCTTGGCATATTACTCTTACACATCACCTGGCTTTATTTGCTAGGAGCCGTGCAGCTTTCCCTTGCTGGATAGAATATGCCACCTTTGAGACTAGGAGGGAGTTTTAGAAAGCTGCCAGTAAGTATTAACTAAATGAGTTTAATCATCTTGTTCCTCAAAAAGCCAATAGAAGTAACCTAAAATGTGAACCTGTAAGATTTTACTTTATTGTATTTTACTGGAAATCTGAAAGCAAAATCTAGTAAAGATTTAATTTTATTCAAATAAGGCTCTCTTTGTAATGTTCTTGCTACTGCTAATTTGAGTTTCTGTGAGGAGGCAAAGGGCATGATATTCTGAGTTAGAATGTACACATCATCTGTTTGTAGCTTCCAACAATATAAGAAATGTTCTTGTCAAAATTGATCTTCTAAAAGTTAATTCTGTGAGTTTTTAAGAATATGAAATTCCAGGGAACGTTAAGTCTTATTTCAGCTGTCTTTCACACTGATAAAGAATCTAAAATGGAGCTGAAATTATTTTCTCTAGATTGTTAAAAAAACAAGGTAAAACTGCATTATACATTTTCAAACTATATTGATATTTTAACCCTCCCAAACAAGGTGTTTAAGTATTTAAAATTAAGGTAGCATTTCAGCATCTGAATTTCTACACTACACTAACATTCTCTTTCATATTAAAGCTTCATAAAGAGATTGTATTCTTTCAATATTAACATTGAAGTATTTTGTTCAGTTGATATTTTTATATATGATAGATTTTAAGAATTGTTTTAACTTATAAACACTTTTTGCTTTTCTATTTTAATCACTCGATTTAATATTTGACCTCAAATTCTGGAAAACTTGTCTATTTTTTTGTCAGGGGTGGAACGCCGATTCTGAGTCTTTCTGTAAGGCTTTGCACATATTACCACTCCGCCCATACTGAAATGTCCTCTCTGAGCTTTTTAAGCCAATTATGAATTAAGGAAATGCAGCTCTGCTTCCTGACCAAGAAGAAGTCACCCCACGAGCAATATTCTAACTCCTTAGAGAATAATTTTTCCTTAATGGGTTTTACTTCAGTGACTCATACTGATTATGTAAGATGCAACACAATTAAATATGCTTCTGTGCGCTTTGCACATGTGTACATGTGTATCTGGAACAATGCCGCGACATTTGCAGTTGCTTCTTTAAATAGCTTTAAAAAAAGGAACAAGCAACAGCACCGAGATTACCAAGAGCCACTTAAGTGGAGAAGAGTGGGAAAGGCTGGATAGGACAAGAAGAACTTTAGCAGAAGGAGACGGACAGGCTCCCAGAGAAGAGGCTGATTGTTTCTGTAAGGTTAGGAGTCATAAGGCGGACTGGAGCAATGGGGACTAGAGATGCGATTTGAAAAGAGTCAATTAAGTCCAGAGAGGCAGGGAAGTGGTTCCAGATGGCAGGTAAAACATAGGAGACAGAGAAAGTGGTGGAGTGGCTGGAGGTGAAGAGAGCGAGGGGTGCCTAAAGAACGAGCTTCAGGGAGGCTTTTCAATCTGAATTTAATGACAGAATAAAATACGTACAAAGAAGCGAATGTTCTGTAACAATTTTCAATAACAATGTAATGTAATTCAAGATCTCAGTTTTAAGTACATTTGCAGCTATTGAGGGCTCCAGTGGCAGAAGCCTGCACGGAACTTCTGCCTTTCCGCGGAGCATCGCTCCATCACCGCTGAAGCCTGTGACCTGAGTACAAAGAAACACACGGTTTACGGTCCACATTTTAAAATAGCCCAGTGCACTGGAAGACAGTGTGGACGGTCCTCACAAAATTAACAATAGAATTCCCTGTGACCCAGCAATAGCACTGCTAGGAATCTACCCAAGGGATACAGGAGTGCTGACGCATAGGGGCACATGTACCCGAGTGTTCATAGCAGCACTTTAAACGGTAGCCAAATCATGGAAAGAGCCTAAATGTCCATCAACTGATGAATGGATCAAGAAGATGTAGTTTATCTATACAACTGAATACTATTTGGCAATGAGAAAGAATGAAATCTGGCCTGGCCATTTGTAGCAATGTGGATGGAACTCGAGGGGGTTATGCTATAAGTCACTTATGCTACAAGTGAAATAAGTCAGAGAAAGACAGATACCATATGTTTTCAGTCATATTTGGACCTTGAGAAACTTAAGAGAAAACCATGGGAGAAAGAAGTTACAGAGAGGAGGGAGGCAAACCATAAGAGACTCTTAAATATACAGAGAACAAACTGAGGGTTGATGGGATGTGGGGGAGAGGGGAAAGTAGATCATGGACATTGAGGAGGGCATTTGTTGGGATGAGCACTGGGTGTTGCATGGAAACCAGTTTGACAATAAATTATATTTAAAAAAATAAATAACCCAGTACATTTTTCAAATTTGTTTAACTCTATAATCAGTAGATTTACATATATTGACAGGAAACAGAAAACTAAGTTATAAACCCATATATAATATATACCCTATATATATATATTATAAACCCCAAAATTGCCCATGCCAAACTGGTCACTATTCTTATGGGATCTTGGATATGAGAGAGAAAGAACCTCATATAAAAATATAAAAATGCCCTTGACTTCTATCTTCTATGCAGATAATGGTTATGGCATCTCTTGGAACAGTAAAGATTCTCCCAATAAAAACACTCAATCTGTGTCTCCAAGTGGCAGCCTCCTTCAGGTAAAAGTTAACCAGCAGGGGGGAGGAAAGATCTTTTTCCTTCTCTTGTGTGAAGGGCTATCTCAGCAGTATTGAGTAACATTGGTTCTCATTGAGAGTGTATGTATTTATTAAATGCTAATTTAATTTAAAAATTTTCAACACCTATTAGGTAATGTGCTGTATACTAAGAATATGATGGATAATTAGACAAAGTCTCTACTCTCCAGAAACGTATACACAAATGAGGGCATAGAATTGAGATCATAGCTATAAAACCTAATAGAAAAAAATCATCGGAGAAATACAGGGTAACATATTAAATCAGTATCTCATTGATTGTTAAGGCATTAAGGATGGTTTTTTGGGCAAGCAGATCCCAGAGCTCTAAGTACCTATATTGTGCCAAGAGCAGTGTCACGGAGATTCCCCCAAGGGTAGAAGCAATAGCCCCCCAAGAGGTCCCAATAGCTGCTAAAGTTGTCTGGTCTTCCTGCTGTGTATTTTGGGGGTTTTAATGTTTTATTTATTTCTGAGTGAGAGAGAGAGTCAGCACGATCAGGGGAGGGTCAGAGAGAGAGAGGGAAATACAGAATCTGAAATAGGCTCCAGGCTCTGAGCTAGCTGTCAGCACAGAGCCTGACGCGGGGCTCTAACCCATGAACTGTGATATCATGACCTGAGCTGAAGTCGGATGCTTAACCGACTGAGCCACCTAGGTGCCCCCTATTTTTTTTTTTTTAAGGCCTAGGCAGCTTGTCAGTGGATCTTATTAAACTACTCTCAGAACCACTCTCTCAGTACTACAGCTGGAAGGAAGGATGCTGGAATTTGGCTCAGAAGCCCTCGAGTAACAAATACAGTACTACAATCAAGGTAACAAAGCTTTCCTTAAATAATCTTGTGTAAATCAGGGCAATATCCATCAATTCTCTTTCTTACATATTCTAGATTGGTGGTTCCCAAACTTGGCTTATAGTAGAATCATCTGGAGAAATGTTTGTAAGAAGACAGACTCTTGCACACACATCCCAACCATCCCTTAGAGACCTATTATATAGCACGACTCAGTGACAAAGCAATTCGTGTGCAGATACATACATATGTTAAATTCGGTTTACATTAAGCTTCCCAGATGATTTTTTTTGCAAAGGTAGTTTTCAGATTAGAATAAAACAATTGGCCTTTGAAGCTAACTCTAAGTTCTCCATGTACTTCTAAGTGGCTATGTTTTCTTCCCTGTTACTCGTTTGCAGCCTCCGGCCCCAGCACAGGGCAGCTCTACTCAAAACCACTCAGCATGGCTAGGGCTCCAGGGCATCTCCACACTTCAGCCCCCCAACACTCAAAACAAAAGACAACTGCATCCAGATCCCCCCCACAGAGGCCTATAAGTTTTGCAGCTGCCAACATCAGAGGTGGATACTGCTTCAGAGCGTGGGCAGGGGGGGTGGGGAGATGATCAGCAGAAGAGCTTGGGTGGGACAACAGAGAAGCTAATTAGCGTGTCCAATCATTCCCTTTCAGAGAGCATAAAATCAATAGGAACTTGCATAATGAAATACCATTTCCATTTTCTTGCATCTTTTTATGTTCTGATTCCTTGTTTAAGAGGTACATACAAATTAGAATGTGAAAAATCACACATGATGTCTAAGAAATTTTACAATATAAAATAATTCATATTAAATTTGTATGTGCTTAAGTCCAGTGTAAGATGTAATGCTGTTTCCTTACATTGGCAACTGGAGTGATATTGAATATTAGAACTCATTAGTAAACATATGAAAAATATAAAAAATTGCTTATGTTTACTAAATTATTTTTGACAGTGCATAAAACCTTATAATATTTTAATGTAATCAACTTTCCAGTTTTTAATACCTTACTCGGGGTTTGACAAACTGACTTGCTGCCTGTTTTGATAAATAGAGTTTTATTGGAACATAGCTTCTTTCCTGGTTTACTTACTGCTGATGGCTGTGTTATAATAGCAAAATTGAGTCACTGTGACTGTATGCCCTTCAAAGCCTAAAATATATTTTCTCTGGCACTTTACGGAAGAATTTTGCTGTCTTAAGTTATTATTTCAAAAGAATGCAGAGTATGTGAAAACTTTAATGAAACAACATATTTGCATTGAAATTAATTAAATGCACTGCATTTTGTGTAAAATATAATTATTAATGAATTATATGACTTTATTTTAATTCTCATCCAAACATTTCCAGAAATAAAAAACTCACCCAGATCTGGGAAAGAATAATTAAGTCAGATCCTTTTTAATAATGTCCTGGGTCATATAAAAAGATAGCTTTGCACATTTTGGGGGCTGCCTTCTAAGTTTGACAAATTAGACTGATAAACTGTATTTATTTAACAATTCATTTTTTATATAACCTTAAATCTTTAAAAATATGGTATCTGGCCCCATTTGGACTCTTAACCTGGGCTCCACAGAGTTAGAAGTTGGCTTCTGGGCTCTATTCATCTCTCACTCATACAAGGAAGTTCACCTTTGTGCAGGAGACAGACCCAGAAAGAGACAGTTGTCAACTACTGTCAATTCAGAGAGCAAGGTATCTAGACTGCCATGGATGGCATTGCCCATCAAGTATGAGCTGCCCTCCTTTCCTGCTCCAATTTTGTATGGATCTTGAAATCAACCTCATCAGATTAGGAACACAAGGTAGAGAAAGAAAGAAAATGGCTGGCCATGCCCCACATACAGCTGACAGCCAGGCTGTGTTAGGCCCGACTTGGGGTGGAGGGAAGAAGCTCAAGTCAAATTTTTGAGTTCTTATTTTTATCTGAGACTGAGCATTTTAATTACTGAATTGAATCTCTATTATGTAAAATAAATGAGCATTTTTTGCTATTCATGAATGACTAGAAAAGTAATGGGTCCCCCAATGAAACTAATGCAAGGCTGAGAGTCACAAATAAGAGCACCTTGTGATTAAGTCACGCTCAGGAAACGTACAGTTATGTATAACTGTACTTTTATAACTCCCAATGACATTCAATAAGGTAGGCTTTCATATAGCATTTGAGTCCAGACTCAGGAAATCTTGCCTAGGTTTGAGTGCGGGGTTCACCACTTCACTGAGTAAACTTCGGCAAGTTATATGTTCTCCCTATGCCTCAAAGAGGCAAAAACCAGAGATGAACTTAACCATAAAAGAGAATTGATATGAAGATTGAATGAGTTAATATGTGTACAGTGCTTAGAATAGTGCCTGGTTCAGAGAAGTGAGCTTTGAGTGTTGCTATTTTTATTTCTATATTTTTTAAATATTTATCTCAGTATAACATATAACTTGTATACAGTACAGTATACTAATCTCAAGCACACAACTTGGTGAGCTTGGAGATATATGTACTAAAATACTGAAATCAGCATATAAAATATTTCTTTTATCCCAGAAATTACCTTATCCTCCTTCCCAGTCAGTACTCTCCCCCAGAAAGGAAACCACTATTCTGATCTATCATCACTATAGTTGAGTCTTGCCTGTTTTTGAATCTTCAGGTAAATTAAATCTCACGGTATTGACTCTTTGGGCGTTGGTTACTTCTGCTTATTTTTTCTTCTGTGAGATCCATCCTTTCTGCAGCAAGGAGAGTAGTCCTTCTTCTCATGATTTCATAGCTTGTCACAGCATGGATTACCACAGTGCTGTTGTTGTTGTTGTTGTTGTTCTTTCACCCATTCTAATGTTGATGACCTCTATTATTATTTATAGTTTTCATCTATTATGAACGAAGTTGCTATAAGCGCACTTTTACATGCACTTTGTGGCAAAAGTATTAGATTTCTTTCACCCAACATATACCAAAGTCTGTTAAACTTACTGAGCCATACACTACACATGTGTTAGTTTTTTCAGGAGCTTTCAAGTTTACCTACTAAAGTGTACCAGTTGTTCCACAGTCTCATCAAAACCTGGGGTTGAGAGTCTCCTTAATTCTAGCTGCTCTGGTACAAGTGGAGTGACATCGGAAGGGGGTTTTAATTTGCATTTCAGTTAGACAGGAAGACTGAAGACTTTTCATAAACATCAAATTCTAAACAAAACCAAATATGTTTATTGTTTATTTCGATATCCTTTTTACTGACGTGTCTGATCAAATCTTTGCCCCTTTGATTTTTGATTTTTCTGTTCTTTTTGATACAGAGGGGTTCTTTTTCTATTATAAATATGAATTCATTTTGCACATGCCCTTTCACTCTTGCCTTTTCAGTGTCTTAAAAAATGATTTTTTGAAAGTAAAAACTGTCCTAGGGACAGCTGGGTGCCTCAGTCCTTAAGTGTCTGAATCTTGATTTTGGCCCAGGTCATGATCTCAAGGTTCATGAGTTCTAGCCCCATGTTGGGCTCCACGCTCACAGTGCTGAGCCTGCTTAGGATTCTGTCTCTCTTCCTCTCTTTCTGCCCTTCCTTCATTCATGAGCTCTGTCTCCCTCTCTCAAAATAAGTAAACAAACTTAAAAAAAAAAAAGTGAAAACTGTCTTCAATATTGACGAAGCCAAATGTAGTAATCCTTGTTTTTATGGTTAGTTCCTTAGTCACCTATAAGAAATAATTTCTGGGACGCCTGGGTGGCTCAATTAAGCATCTGACTTTGGCTCAAGTCATGATCTCATGGTTCATGAGTTCAAGCCCCACATTGGGCTCTGTCCTGACAGTTCAGAACCTGGATCCTGCTTCGGATTCTCTCTCTCTCTCTCTCTCTCTCTCTCTTTCTCTCTTTCTCCCTCCCCCACTTGCACTCTATCTCATTATCTCTCTGTCAAAAATAAAAAAGAATAAAAATATTTTAAAAAAAGAAATATTTTCCTACTCTAAGGTTATAGAGGTATTCTTTGTTTCTTACAGATTTTTGTTGTTTGACTTTTCACATTTAAATTTGTAATCCTTAAATATTATATATGGTGAGTTGAGGTCAAAGTTCATTTTTCAAGGTTCTATTTTATATTCTTTTTTTCTCCAAATGATTCGTCACTATCAATTGAGGTGACCACACTTGCTCCTGTTGTATGATGCCATGTTTGTCATAATTCAGGTGACCATATATGTGTGACTCTCCTTCTGGCTCTCTATTCTGTATCATTTATTTGTTTTTCTCATCTTCTAATAATCCCACCTTGTCTTTACTTAGAGTAGTTTTATGGCAAACTTGATTGATAATTCAGGTCTTCTACGCTCTTCTTCAAAATTGCCCTACATCTTCAAATACATTTCAGTAAGAACTTATGCATATATACATATAAGTATGTACATACATGTACACATTCTGATTAGCATTGGGTTTAATTCACACAGCATTTCAATTTGGTGTGAATCCATACGTTAAAAATATTGACTCTTCCAAAATGATGTTTCCACTAATTATGACTTCTCTAATTGTCCTCATCTATATTGCTTCGTCTTTAGCATAATGTATTGCATATATTTCCTTAGATTTAGTATAAGTTTACTTTTTTATAGTCTTATAAGTCATATGATTTTTAAATATATTTTCTGTTGATTGCTAACATACAGAAATACATGATGCAGAAATCCCCAGCAGCTTTGCTAAAAGTCCTTTTTAATTAAGAAAGATTGTAAATTCTTTGTGATTTGTTACATCACACAATTGTGTCTTCTGCAAATAATGAAAATTTTACTTCTTGTTCAATATGTATGTGTTTTCTCCCATCTTTTTATTTGGTCTGGAACTTCAAGCACTATATTAATAGAGATGGTTATGGTGCACATTATTCTGTTTTTATTTCCAACCTGAAAGGGAAGAAAATCAATTTTTTCATTCAATATGGGATAAATTGTAGGTGTTTTATAGACACCCTTTATCAGATTAAGTATATTTATTTTAATTCAGTTTTCAGATATGTTTCATCCTAAATACACATTAAATTTATTGATTTTTTAGAATATCCTTTAACATATTCATATATTTTTTCTGAATATTGCTTGTATTAAGTTATAAGTTCACATATATCTGTAAATTTCCCTGTGATCACTGTGAATCATACATTGCACAAGTTTTGGGATTTAGTGCTTGCTATTTTTATCTGCTACAATTTATAGATTAGGAAATTGACATGAAGAAATGTTTAGCAATTTTATTGAACTGTAACACATACTCAAAATCTGGTCTGATTCCAAAGCTCTTGCTTGTAATTACCATTGTGTGTGTGTGTGTGTGTGTGTGTGATGAATAATTTTGCACTTTATATTATAATAACATTTTATAGTTGAGGTTGAAGTACTCAGAATAAAACAAGTACTCATACCAACACATACCACACTTTCTTTTTTATCAAAGAGAATATAATATAGGAAATGGCTTAACCAGGTTTTACAATACAAAAGGCAAAAATAAAACATGTAGGTATCAGAGATAATAACTACAATAGGCAGCTACCAGCTATAGGACTGGGGGAAAAGGGAAGAAGTTAGGGTTATCAGAACTTAGAAGCTTTGAGCAAATATTATTCTAGTAATAAAATTCTAGTATTATAATGTAATATTGTTCAGCCGCAAGAAAGAGAGAAATCCAGCCATTTCCAATGAATGGACCTTGAGGGTATTATGTTAACTGAAGTAAGCCATACAAAGGCAAATACTGCATGGTATCACGTATATGTAAAATGTTTAAAAAAAAAAAAAAAAGGCAAACTCCTAGAAAGAGATAGTAGAAAAATGGTTGTCAAGTGGTAGGCAGGGGCCGGGGAGGTGGGTACTAGAAGAAATAGGGATAGGTCAGTAAAGGGGTACAAACTTTCAGCTGTAAGATGCATAAAATCTGAGGATCTAATATAGAACACATGGTGACTATAGTTAACAGTGTATTGTGTAATTGAAATTTACTAAGAGAGTAGAACTTAAATTTTCCCACACAAAGATACATATGCCAGGTGTTGATGGATGTGTTAATTAACTATAAGTGGGAAACCCTTTCACAATGTGCTTTTGGGCATCAAATGATCACTACGTACACTTTAAGTGTTCTATATGTTTATATGTCAGTTATACCTTAGTAAAGATGAAATGTTTAAAAAGCCAAACAGGAAATTGGGGCATCAATGGGTAATACATATCAGGGTCCCAGGAAGGAGCCAGCAGATGCATTAATAGTCTGGCAGGTGGGTTATCAGGTTGCTGGTTTAAGATGGGATTCACATATCTTATGTTTGGTTAGAGATTGCAGGTTATGGACAGGGAGCTGATTTTACTTCACTCCAACTGAAGATGTTTTCGCCTCCATAATAGCAGGTCTGATGTCCTCCACCTCCATCTGTCCTCTCTTTGCATAGACTCTCACTGTAAGTGGTGATGGTAAGCAGCAGGCTCTGGGCTGGAGGGCTGGGCTTCAAACTGTCCACCTCCCACCTCTCTTTGAGGCTCACAGTCCTCAGCATCCTCTCCTCATTACCCCATTCTCCTGAAAAGAGGCTGCCTAGGAATCCCCTGGTTTCTTTTATATCTGTGTGTCTGTCTGTCTGTATGTATGTATGTATGTGTTTATTTTTAAGTTTTTATTTAATTTATTCTGAGAGAGAGAGAGAAAGAGAGAGAGAGTTTGAGGGGTTTAAAGTACAGGCCAAATAACTCATTAAAAATTATCCCTTATAGTTCTGAATGACTATTCTCTCAACTGAACATGGAGAAGTAGATTTGATATCAGCTATTATATGATACTTTCCTTTCTTTCTTTCTTTCTTTTTTTTTTTTACAAATAGCTTATTGTCACTTTGGTTTCCATATAACACCCAGTGCGCATCCCCACAAGTGCCCTCCTCTGTGCCCATCTCCCCACCCCCACAGCCATCAGTCCTCAGTTTGTTTCTCAGCATTCAAGAGTCTCTCATGGTTTGCCTCTCTCCCTCTCCCCCACTATTTCCTCCCTTCTTCTCCCACATGGTCCTATGTTAAGTTCCTCCTAATCCTCCTATACGTGCAGACATATGGTATCTGTCCTTCTCTGCCTGACTTATTTCTCTCAGCATAACACCCTCAAGGTCCATCCATGTTGCTACACATGGCCAGATTTCATTCTTTCTCATTGCCATGTAGTATTCCATATATACTTTTCTTTATAGCCTACCTACAATGTTGATATATTTTGTATTTTTCAGCAATTGTTTTTATTCTCAATTCTAATTTACAATAAATAATATTAATTAACATATACATTATTTTTCCAAAGGTACAAAGAGGAGCAATTAGTCTGAATTCAAAAGGAAATGCCCTTTGTTATTTTTTATATGTTATAGTACAACTTTAGAGTATATATTAGGTCACTGATTTAATTACATTCATATAATTTATAATGATGCAAAGTAAAGGCTAACATAATATTGCAGAACATTAAAACTTCCTGAATATAAAGAGTGAAGAAAAACATTTTCCAAAGAGTATTTTATGAATTATTAGCATCTCTCCAAATTTAACAGGTATTCTGAAGAAAATGAGTTGTGTATTAAAAACAATTAGAGGGAATACCATGTTAAATAATGCTACGTAGACTTTTTAAATCAATAGTCTAATTGAATTCAGCAAAAATACATTATTATTGGATTGAAAATTATCTATCCTACTACCACCTTGAAAAGTTGATGTCCCAGAAAAACTACAAGGATATGAATGAACTATCCTGTGCCTATTTTTCATAGGCTTATTCATCCTTTTGTCAGGCATTTGTATCTTTATCTCATGCCATTTTACAAGTTCAAAAACATAGTTTTTATTTTTCTTTATTATTTATTGGCCAAATGTAGGTTGTGCCACCAAATAACCCTGTTATGCTGATATTCGGTAAACCTTGTTTCCTAGCCTTTGCATTTTAAAAATATCTCATTTGTCAATATCCATTATTTTTCTGGGGGAAAAAAATCCCTTAATCTCTTATCTGTCATTAATTTTCCATGATAAAGGATTTTGTTTGTTTTTTTCTTTGTTTGCGTGCTTATATTAAGATCTACCCCTACAATTACTTACACACTTTTGTTCTCTGTCCTGGTGATCTGAGTTATGTTTCTCCCTTCCTTCCTTCCTTCCTTCCTTCCTTCCTTCCTTCCTTCCTTTCTTTCTTTCTTTCTTTCTTTCTTTCTTTCTTTCTTTCTTTCTTTCTCTTTTGATGTTTAGTGAAATATTATATGGTATTCCAGTTGTAGGCTTGTCCCAACTTTGGGGAGAAGATCTAATGATGGCTGCTTTATGAAGTACTTACCAAATATTTACAGTATCTTTTTTAAAATTTCATCTTGTTTACATTTTACTTGAGGTAAAATTTGGTTTCTTCAAGATATAATGTCTAACTGTGATATCAATAATATAAATTATCCGAGTTATTGATAACTGGATAAACTCAAGTCCAGGTGCCTACCACAATGGCAGTAGTCTGGAAAAGGACTACAACCATTCCTCACTTTCCATGTCATTACTGTGCTCGATGCCCGTTAACCTGCAATCCTAGGCAAAACACTTTGGATAAGGAATTGACAACCATCTATGGAATTAATATGAGGTGTCAATTGCCTGTGTAGAGGTCTGACCACTGAAAACTCTGACCACCAGGAATTCTTCCTTCTGGTTAGTAAATTTCCAGCTTAGACAGAACTTTCTTGTTGAGGAGTCTGGATATGAACAACACAGAGAACAGAAGGGATAAGTTTATGTTGAAGTAGAACAGAAGGGA
The DNA here is from genome assembly GCF_008692635.1 of Crocuta crocuta. Classification (NCBI taxonomy): domain Eukaryota; kingdom Metazoa; phylum Chordata; class Mammalia; order Carnivora; family Hyaenidae; genus Crocuta; species Crocuta crocuta. The sequence continues at coordinate 108,684 of NW_027528006.1, forward strand.
TAAGATGCATGGAAACCCATAAGCAGAAGCTCTCAGGAAGAAATGGTGGTGGAAATGGTAGTAGTAAATTGCAGTGGAGGTAGAAGCATCAACAAAGAAAAACTGGCTCATGAGAATGGTGTCCCATATTAGGTTGGCCTGTGGGACATAGCTATTGCCAAGGAGTCTATATTTCCTTGTATCCCCATGTATTCTTTCCCTTCCATCCCACAGTAAGTCAACCATCCATCTTTTTCTTGAGATCTGAAAGACCCCTGCTAAATACTGGACATATAATTACAATGTTTTATTCTGAAACCATCTACAACACTTGGAGAAGTTGAAATAATTGAAGTGAATATATACATAACATTACCTCTGTCCATCAGCTAATCTTTTTATAATTATTCGTTGATCCCTAAGAGGCATTTGAAAAACAATCTCAGCCTTATGAATGGACAAAGTCAATTTTAGTACAGTTTAAATTAGCAGTGAAAGAGGCATTAAACTTTCAAAATAAGGATGTTTCAAACATATCTGATTAAGTACATTTCATTGATCCCTGTAGATGTTGATGAAGGCACAGCAAGATAACTGCTAGCACTATAATAAATGGTGTGTTTTTATTATGTTCATTCTTAGGAATCATCGTGTCAAATCTAATCTCATAATAACAATTATAATGTTATTAGGAGTAGAGAAAGACTCCTGAAAAAATCAGGCTGCCACTAAATTGGTTAGCGTTCTAATGTATAGTAATTTTGCTGCTCTTAGCTTAGACTTTCTTTGTTATCATATTTGTGTCTTGACCTTAAGGACATAGATTTGGTCTGAACTCCAAATGACATAAAAAGATGTTAAAGGGTTTTTATTCTTAACATGGTAAAAAGGCACCATATTTCTTGAATTAAGGTCTCATTTTCAATCTCAGGGGATTTTCCTCGTGAAACATGTACTAGAAGGAAAAATGTTAATTGAATCTTCTCATTTACACCTTCCATCTGTTTTCATTCCAGCTGTGTATCCTTAGATACTTGAGAAGCCAGCCAGGTTTACACTTAATGGTTTTAACTGATTGCAATTGTAATATAATCAAACTGTTACAAATCAAAGAAAAATGTGAATAAATATTATACACTTTTTATTAAATGTAAAAAATAACGATTCTATCTTCCTTGGTCTATCTCTGTATGAAAAACTCCAGTGCAAAAGATTCACTTTTTGTTCTGCAGGTTATTTGATGAGTCATAGGGCATAGACAGTTTATACTAACCATATTAATCAAAGTTTCCTAACATTGATACTTGGGATTCAATGTGTCTTTTGCTGTTGTATGCCTTGCAGGATATTTAATGGTATCCCTGGCCCTCTATTCACTGGAAGCCAATAGTACCTACCCAAGACCCCTGTAGTGATAATCAAAAAATGTCTCCAAGCTTTGCCAAATGCCCCTTGAGAGCCAAAGTCATCTTGGTTGAGAATTACTGATAGAATTATGAAAAGTATTATAGAAGGTTGTTTTAGATACCCCAATGGCTCCAAAAGATTTGATGATATTTGATGAGGCAGGGCACTAGAAATTCACCAGTTTTACTGATTTGTTGTTTTCTAGAATGCCTAGAGTTGCTAAAAGGAAGTAAATCTCTCCCTGGTCTTTTTACAGCCTTAATATCACTAAACTATAAACGTTTCACTATCCTCATAAAAATATTCAGATTTATCTACCACTTTGAATACATAAAAGAGGAAATATAAATATCCTGTCAAGATAATATGAATCATTGTTTGGTCTCATATCTTTCATATAGTGGGCATTCCATAAATATCTGTTGACTATGTATGAATGACCATAGTTCTAACTAGGCCTTAAAATAACAAAAACCAATTGAATGTAATAGAAAAAAAGATAAAGAGGGAGCAGCTTATTTAAGTATGCACACAATTTACAGATTGAAAGGTTAGCAAGGAAACAAGAATGAACAAGAAAGTTTTACCCCAGAGATACTCAAGCAAGAAGAAATATGACAACTTCCTCTTTGGACAAAATACAAAACTTACTTTGGGATTCCCAGATCCCAGTGAGCTTAAGTGAACATTCTGTTACATACATTTGGCATGTTGTGAGATAAGTTCTTAGAGTTAAAAAGTTGGGTTAAGGGTGCACACAATTCCAATTTTGATATTCCCAAATTGCTAGTCCTAAAAATAGTGTCTGTTTCTCCACACATTCACAACACTTAAATAACTATATAACTATATTCATGTTCTTGAATATCTTAGGAACAAATGATAGCTAATTACACACACACAGGCTAACACACACACACACACACACACACACACGCAGTGTCCGATGTCAGATTTTACATTAGGACTAGAGATATAATGGTAAAGCAAAATATGCAAATTCTTCACTTTATGGAGCTTATAATATTGTGTTTGAAATTTGTTTTTCTTTAAAAAATTAGTGTATTTTTATACTGTAATTTTGATGAATTGTCTGTGAATTTCATAGACAAATGATTTGCCAAATTTTGCTCTGAAATGTTTGCTTTTTAATGAATTTAGGAGATTTGTATACATTATAGGTATTAACTCTATATGTCACACACACGTATGTATATACATATATATATTTACATATAATTTTTCCTTCAGTATAAAAGCCTTTCCTCTACATTGTCTATATTGCCTACACTAGGTCACTTCACACTCAGATTACATGCCTGTCTCTTATTGCATTGTACTTGAGAAACAGCTAATTGAAGAAAACTGCTTTGGGGTAGCTCATCTTTAAGGAGATGACATTAGATCTGAGAACTAAGGAATAACAATGCCTAAACTATGGAATAAGCTGGGAAAAGTCCATTCCAGAAGAAGGAAAAACAATATAGGAGGTCTCTGCCTTTTTTTTTTAATAAGGACACAGGCATACAGGAAAATGATGCATAAAGAAATGAAAAAAAGAAAAAAAAAGAGAATTTGTTAGGAAAGAATCAGGAAGCTTTTGTAGGGAGCTAGGCAATGGTGAATAATTGCATATCGCAATTAACAGGATGTTTCTGGAGGTCGTCTTTGAAAAGACAGTATTTAAATTTGGTCCTAAAAAAAAAAAAAAAAAAAAAACCCTGAACACTAGTCAGACACAAAAGTGGGTAGAAAAGGAAAAGGTAAAAGAACTGGAGCAAGGGCCTGAAGTGATGAAGTGCCTGGCACTTTCTAAGAACTAAGGGCACAGGGAACACTTGGGGGAAGAGATAGCATGTCTAGAAACTATTTCTTGAAGGGCCTTTAGAATATTGTATAAATTTTATTTACATGCTCTTCTTCAGAAATAGAAAGTCTCTGAACATATTTAAATGAAGCAGTTACAGGCTGTAGAGTATTTATGCCTACTTTTCTCTTTGCCTGGACTCTTTCCATCCAGCTTTCATAGCTCACCCCTGAACTTCATTGGTTATTTAGCCAAAGGTCAAACTCCCAGTAATGCCATCTCCTTCTACTCGATTAAAAATTTCACAGCACAATTTCTCATTCCCCTTCGATACTTTTTTCCCCTTCTTAGCACTTTTAATTTTCTAAACTATAAATATTTTACTAACATTTCTTATTTATTTTGTGTTTGCCCCATTAGGACATGGCTCGATGAAAGCAGGGATTTTTGTCTATTCTTTTCAATATTGTGTCCTCTATACCTAGAACAATGACAGGCGCCTAATGAACATCCCTTTATGGACTGAATATCTGTGTTGCCACAAAAGTTATATGTTGAAACCCCATCCCCCAATATTATGGTATTAGGAGGCAGAGGCTTTGGGGAGGTCATTAGGATTAGATGAGGTTATAAAAGGGGAGCCCCCATGAATGGAATTAACACCTTTGTAAATCAGGAGACAGCTTGCTTCCTCTCTGCTCCCTGGAGTTGGCAGTCTGCGACCTGGAAGAGGGCTCTCACCAGAACTTGGCTACCTGTGCTGGTTCCTTGCTTGAACTCAGATTTCCAGCCTCCAAAACCGTAAGAAATGAATTGTATAAGCCACTTCGTTTATGGTATTTTGTTACAGTAGTTTGAACTAAGACAGTCCCCAATTACTATTTCTTGAATTAATGAAGGGTGAACAAAATTCAAATCAGGAAAAAATAGACCTGATTTGCATCAGTCCATGAGAGGAATCTGAATGAAGGGGATGATAAAGTATCTAGGAATTTAGTCATGGATTCAAAAGAGGGGAAGACGAAATGGGTGGGATTAAGGATAATTGCCTGATTTTGCTAGGTGATGCTTTTCATTAGAGAGGCAGACAGACAGACAGACAGGTGGGCAGACTAGGGAAGGCTCTTGTGTCAGTCAAACATTGTTCAGCCAGAGGATAGTAAATGGTCACTCCACTGTGCAAGTGCATTGTATTAACTTATACCTTGAAAGCATTTCCCACCAGGCATCATTTTATTTAATGTAGCCTTTTATATATGAAAATCCTAGGTCTGTCTCTTAAATATCTATTGTTCATGTTGATTATAATCAGAACTCTCAACGCTGGCAAAATGTTACCTTTCCATCTTTTAAATCCCAATAAAGAATGCTTATTTTCAAGGTGTTGAAGTACTGAGTGTTTCATGTATCATTTCTCACAATCAGACCCAGTGAAGGGATTTGCCACAAAGGAAAAAGCAATTGCACACAAAAGGAACTGTTTTCTTTCAAGTTGAATTTGATCATGAAAATGGGGAATTTTGCCTCAGGAAAATATGTGGGCTTCTGTATTCAGTCCCATTTTAGACAGCAAATGTTGTCTTTGTGGACTAATTATAGGCATTTACCGTAATAAGTTTGCTTTCTGTTTTTTCCAAGTTCTAAGTCATGAATTTAAAAAGTGCATTTTTTTGTTAAGTGAGGTAAGGGTGTGTCTGAGGCTTACAAGAAATAACTAGTTATTATATTTACAAAATAACCAAGCATTTCCACTTTCCAGAGCCTATTCTTTCTTACTTGTTCTTCTCATATTTCTATCATAAGACAAGTGCCACACTTGAATAACTGCATGAGCTCTGTCTTGCTAAGAGAACAACATTGTACATAGGTTGATTGGAGATATTACTCAAGCTACGAATATTCTGATTAAAATGTCATAAACCTCCTCATAATAGGGCACGGTATTCCAGAAACCTGCTAGGAAATGGTCTCTACCTGATCCTATTCCTCACATTCCTTTGAAGCATGTTGACACATTCCAATAATATCTATATTGTTGCACATTCCTCAAGACTGGTTTCTTCTTTTATTCACTTTTTCTATTTAAATTCTATCAATATCGTAGAAGACCTTAACACTAAACACACCCTTTCTTCCCCCACTTTTTTTTTTTTAATTTTGACCATTTGATTTCAACTTTGTTTTTAACTTCTCTGTCATTCCATTATAGCCATACTTTTCAACAAATATGTCTTTGGGTTTATAAATATCCTCACCACTCTGATCTCCATTATTGTTGCACCACAACCTACTCTTGCATTCCAGATTTAATTTCATTTTGGCCAAAATGCATCCTTTGTTATCAAGTCGCAAACTTTCAGTCTTTGCATGTTTGAGAATGTATGTATTTTACTCTCATGATTAAATAACACTGTTTCTGGGTTTATAATCCTAATTTTAAGATTATTTCTCTGCTGTGTTTGAAAGATACACTATTATCTCTGTCATTTGCTGCTAACAAGAGGTCTGCTTTCAGTCTGATTATTACACTTTTGTAAACAATGTATCTTCTCTCTGGTATCGTATTAAGGATTTCATATTTTGATTTAAATTTTTATAGCTTCAGTGTCCAACATCTAAGTCTAAATGTGTTTTATTTTGCTATTCTGGACATGGTATGCCCCTCCAAAAAAATCTTCATTCAAAATTGATTCCTCTCTGGTCTTTTCTATTCTCTTCTTTTAGAATTCATGCTCTTCATGTTAATGCTGTGAAGTATTTTTCAATTCATTAATTCTCTCTCCTCAACCAGATCTTTGAACTGTTAAATTTTAGGTCTGTCTGCTCTTTTCATTTCAGGCACTTCTGTGTGTTTGTGTTATCAAATCTACTCATTTGTTTATGTTTTCGAATCTACCTGTTTTTTCCTTTACAGCTTATTATTCTTTTTCTACTGTTTGAATATTTCAAATGAATTTTTGGAAATTTTCATTCAAATAATTTCACATTTGTTGTTCTTTCTGCAGATATGACCATGTTTGTTTCTCCTATTATCTCTCCCCCACTGCTGTTTGTATCTTTTGATTTTTTGAATGTTATTTTATTTTGAGTTCTTCAAAAGTGGTTTTCCTCCAGGGACTCCCTTGCCATGGATAATTGAATCCTACTATTCTAATGAGTCTTTCATCTTTAATACCACTCTCCAGTATTTGTCTGAGACCAGATTTTTCTTGATTTACTTTAACATTTAAACTTCATTTATTTACTTTTTTATTTGATTACCATGTTCCTACCAAGTGATATTTTGTTTGTTTCTGCTGGGGCTTCATAGATGTTTCTGATTCAGGAACAGTTTTATGATTTTCTCTTTTGCTTCATAGTACATATCCTAAGGCCATCCCACTAGAAGATACAAGCTTAGTTTCTGATTTCTATCCACTGTTTCAGATACACATTCTGGAGCTTCCCTAAACCGTTCAGTAGGGATTTTCTAGCTCTTGCTTTTTGGTTGGACAACCAACACTTCTAGCTACTGGCTTTATGCATTATAGTAAATTTTCAGCTTGTCTCTCAAAGACATAGTTCTCATCTCAATTTTCAAAACTCTATTAAACTCATTATATTGTTCCAAAGCACTATGAAGTGTTTGGCTTCAGCTCCAATTCCTATATCAAATTCCATTTTGGTCTGAATTTTTGGCTTTCTGATTTTGTAGTTTTGTTTGTTTTGTTTTTTGGTCCCTAGTATGTTTCATTTTTGCTCTTGAATTCAGCTATATTCAATTTTGCATCCAGTATTTCTATGCATTATAACTGTCAGAAGACCTGGGAGATCTGTACTACCTCGCTCTGACTGATTTACCCAGAAGTCCTTAATTGCTTTCTACTAGCTCCTTCTCTGTTTATTAGAATCCACTTTCCAGAATTATTACTAATATCCCTGAGATCACCTTAACTGACTCATATCATCATTATGAGTTCTGTCTAACACTCCTCTTTCTCATTAATCTAAGACTTTTCTGAATACGCAAACACCTTAAACCTCATGGTTTTAACACCATTCCAATATGGGAAAACCGAACTAAAATTTATTCCAAATCTCCTCACTCTCCCCATTTCTAGATATGTTGTTGCCACACTGCCAAATCCATGCATAATTTTGATTATTTTGGATCTTGCTAACTATAAGCATCAACACAGTGTTTCTATTAGGCTGAATCCTCTCTCACACAGTCTATTTATAACTCCACTTCTTTTCTCAACAGACATTTACATATTCATGTGTTGTATGTAGCTCTCTTTTGCACACATTTGATCCTACTCTTGTGCTCATTCATTTTCTACCCAGTCCAAAACTCTTGGCACTTACTTTATTTGCATTTCCTGCTTTTGTCTACTTGCTTCTTCTCTGTAACATTAGAGCTGCCTGTGTCTTTCCTGCAAAGTACAATAACTCTGTTCTCTGTACCTAAGATTCACAGTGATGGAGTTGGATTTATCTATCTCATTTATGTATCTACAACATGAATTTTTTGAATCTTGATGAAATATTTCTTGAATCTAGATGAAAATTTGATTATAGAACATGATCGAAAGCACACAGACACAAACACACACACATGAGGAGTATTGATTTTAATATTTCTTTTCAGGGGGCGCTTGGGTGGTTCAGTTGGTTGAGCGTCTGACTTCAGCCTAGGTTATGGTCGCATCGTTCCCGAGTTCAAGCCCCGTGTTGGGCTCTGTGCTGACAGCTCAGAGTCGGGAGCCTGCTTCACATTCACTGTGTGTGTCTCTCTCTCTCTCTCTCTCTCTCTCTGCTTCTCCCCCACTCATATTCTGTCTCTCTCTCCCTCTCTCAAAAATAAATAAACATTAAAAGTTTTTTTAAAACAATAAAATAAAATTCCTTTTCAGAGAAATTATGAGGAGGCAAGAGTCTCTAAGTAATAAATGCAGGAAATGGTAATGTACAGAATCTGAAGCGACTCTGATTTATTTCTGTAAAGTTCGTCTTGTCACATGGCACTTTGCATTTGGATAGTACCCTCCTAAAATCAGAGACTTCACACTCTGTATTAAACTATTTTAAAAAATTCTTACATAAATAGCTATTCTTGCAATGAACATTGTTTACCTCCACCAATATCTCTAAAATGTTGGCTGCCTAATTTAACTCAGGGAGAACTTTGAGTTCTCCCCACTCTGAGTGCTTAATGTACATATGTCCTATTTACTGACAAAGTGTAAAAATTAGAAAGTCACTACACTTATTTTATTGGGAATTACATCCCCTGGGTTTTGATAAGGATAAAAATAAATAGCCCTTTGGGCAGTGACATGATTGTCTCCAGAAGTGCAATAGATAACGCTATCAACTAACCCCCTCCCAAAGGCAGCTGCTCAAAGGATGTGCCTTTTAGTCATGTTACATTTGATATATTTCATGGCATGCTTTGATATAATTTGTTTCAGAATACATTGCCAATTTACTGGCACTGGAACAAGAGAACAAATAATTGTCATTTAGCAATAGTAGTTATTTCCTGTAAGTTTTACCACTTCCCCTTCTTTCCAGGATTTATGTAAATAATTAAGGTACGTAGATAGTAGACTTAGATGAAATCTTAGTTTGAATAACTATCTACACTTGTGTTACTTCTCCATTTCTAGAAGTACTTAATTACAGCTACTTTGCACAAGCCACTGTGAAAGGCTAGTGGAAGATGGTAGACGCAGTAAACAGTGACTAAACAAGGTTGCTTCTTTCAAGAAATTCACTTTAATTCAGAGTTTTGTATATATCTTTCAACAATTACATTCAAATGACTCATGCTAGGAGGAATACAGTTGATCCTTTGTGGCAGAAACTCTTACTCGTAAGTTTAATAATGTGCAACAATAGAGCAATACATTGAGGATTTTACTGTTTGGGAATTTTCAACCAATCATATCATTTAATTTCCAAGCCATACCCATGTGTAGATGGAGAAATTAGGCATGAAGTCGACTCATGAATCCAGCTAGCAGGTGGCAAAGTATTTTATCACTCACTGTGAGGCTCTGTCTCTAAAATCTGATTAAATTAGTTACTTATCAGGACAGCAGTGTCTGTTAGGTTTGTTGGCCAACTCCAACACTTACTTAATGTGTAACTTAGGCAAGTCACTTGACTTATACTGGCCTCAGTTTTACCATCTATTTAAAAAAAAAATGATCACCTGCCTACTTCCTGGGATTCTCATAGGAGTCAAGTGAATCATTCATGTTAAACATTTGTCACTTATTTATGGTGAATGTCTAATAATTTTTAGTTAGAATGCTACTTTTTACTACTATCACTATTAATATATACCAAGACAGATTTCAGGTATAGTAGGTTTAACTTCAGGAGAACTTTCTGACAGATAAGATTAGCAGCTTCACAACGCCCTGTCTTTCCTATCACTAGACGTATTTCTCATTTTGCATAAGACTGTTATCTCACTGTACTGGTAGGGAAGTGTTGAAATATTCATTGCTTCATTCACAACATTTAATGAGTTTCCCTATGTGCCAGTTACTGAGATAAGTACTATGAGAAAAAATGACAAATGAGACGCAGCCTATATTTTCAAGAAGCGTATTATCTACTGGGAGAAATTAGAATATGGACAGTTAGAACCATGGCAATTAGAATATGATGGAGATAAGGATCATGTTAAAGGTATACTTATGATTTTATTCCAGAAAGTAAGAATCATAAGGGCAGGGGTGTTGCCTTGTTCACTGCTGAGCCCCTAATACTTAGGACAGTACTTTGCACGTGGCAGGCATTCAGTAAAAATATGACAAAGAATGAGTGCTGTAAGAAAGAGGCCAAGCTAAATAAAGGGGTAGGAGAAGGCTTTTTGACTGGGTGACAAATGGGAATTAGGTCAAGAGGAGGATGAAAGTCATTCCAGGAAGTATTTATCAATTGCAGAAAGTCCTGGAATAGAATGGTTATACATAGTTTTAAGAAAGTGTAAGTAGTTCATAATGGCTGGAGCTTAGCTCGAAAAGGGGGAGAAGAAAAAGATCCTGGGAGCCCAGCACATCCCGATAAGGAATCTATGGCTCAGTGGGGAAATATACAAGCTTGTCAACAGCAAAGTGATAAAACTGAGTTTTCCTGATAGACTAAACAGTATAGCTTCAGTGCAGAGAGTAGTTGAGGTAGCCAAAGGAGAAATAAAAGGAAATGATAAATTAAATATAAATTTTTTGGAGCACATGGGTGGCTCAGTCGGTTGAGTGTCCAACTTCAGCTCAGGTCTTGATCTCACAGTCCGTAAGTTCCAGGCCCGCGTCAGGCTCTGTGCTGACATCTGAGAGCCTGGAGCCTGCTTCAGATTCTGTGTCCTTCTTTTGCTCTGCCCCTCCCCTGCTTGTGCTCTGTCTCTCGTGCCCTCAGGAATAAATAAACATATAGAGATCTAACTTCATATAGATCATTTGAGCATAATTTGGGGGTTAAACTTAAATATTTTTCACTAGGAAGCCCTTCATGACATATTCATGCTTAGTTCTTACAACACTTAGCTGAGCATAATGTTAGAAACAGACATGTAGAAACAGAAGGTAATAAAGCTGTTGAGGCTTTATTCTGTTGATAGATGATATTAAACTCAGTTATGAGATTTCATAGTCTAACTAAGAAACACTACATATTTAAGTAGGGAGAGGCAATGAATACTTCTTATTGAAAATCAACACAGTGAAATAAATGGCACCCTTCAAGAATTCACTAGAAAACTCTCCTGATTATTACTTATTAAAGAAATTGAATTGAGCTGAAAATTTTGGATATGCATTTTTGAAAATGAAACATTTTTCTTTTTTTAAGGTTTATGTATTTTGAAAGAGAAAGAGAGAGACAGAGAGAGAGAGAGAAAATGAGTGGGAGAGGGGCAGACAGAGAGAGAGAGAGAGGAGAAAGAGAATGAGTGGGACAGGGGGAGACAGAGAGGGAGAGAGAAAATTCCAAGCAGTCTCCACACTGTTAACGCAGAGTCCAACGTGGGGCTCTGCCTCATGAACCAAACTTCAAGATCATGACCTGCGCTGAAACCAAGAGCCTGACACTTAATGGACTGAGCCACCCAGGCGCCCCTAAACATGTTGCCATGTTTAGTGACAAACAGCAGAATTTCACAAGGACTCTGTTTTTTCAAACAATTTCAGCTTTAATGACTAAGAATTATTATCTCTGCTTTGAATCTCAACATTTGAAACCTGGGTCCCTCTTAAGTCAATTTTAAAATAGAGACTTCTGGGATAGGTTTTACACCATCACTCAATATAAAGCATATACCCTCTTTCATATTTTGATTTGATTGAATTTTTGGCATCTAATGGTTTAGCTGATTGAAATGTTTCCAATCTTAAAAGTGAAAAAGACATTTTGATCCTTCTATTATTAACATCCTGGTTCCTAAAATTCAGTTTCCTAAACTGGTGGGGAGGGGGGTGTTCCAAATATTAATTAAAAAGAATTGTGAGTGCTACAATTTTCATGTGACTGGAGCAGGTTCACACAGCATCTTTCTCCGAGGAACAATTTTCTTAGTCTAATATATCTGCATATTGTTGTCACTCCAAATTCGAAAGAGGGAATTTGGAACATGTGTATACTGTATACCATTTTTCTGATATTATGATATCCTACCAGCAAAAGGCATGATACCTGAAGAAATGTGTTTCCTCTAGGGTCATATATTTTTAAATAATAAAATCCAGTAATTACCCTTTGTCTCAACTAGTAGGATTACATAATGGCCACAGAAAATATAAGAAAATTAAAATGTGCATTTTCAAATTACACATAGATAATGAGTGCTCCAATTAAATGGTCTTTCATTCTAAGAATTACAGGATTTTAAATGAATGTTAAATTCTAGAAAACTTCATAGTACTATAGTCTTAACATAATACCCTCCAGTTCCATCCATGTTGTTGCAAATGGCAAGATTTTGTTCTTTTTCATTGCCAAGTTGTATTCCATTGTATATATAAACCACATTTTCTTTTTTTTTTTNCCTCCGTCAAGTTCCTCCTAATCCTCCTATACGTGCAAACATATGGTATTTATTGTTGATAGTGCTAATATAATAATGTTTTTTTGTTTGCTTTTTATTTATTTTTGAGACAGAGAGAGACAGAGCATGAGTGGGGGAGGGGCAAAGAAAGAGGGAGACAGAATCTGAAACAGGCTCCAGGCTCTGAGCTGTAAGCACAGAACCCGATGCAGGGCTCGAACCCACAAACCGTGAGATCATGACCTGAGCAGAAGTCAGACGCTTAACAGACTGAGCCACCCAGGTGCCTTGTTAGCGCTAATATAAACATTGGAGGTACTTGTGCCCCAGTGAATCAGCACTCCTGTATCCTTTGGGTAAATGCCTAGTAGTGCTATTGCTGGGTCATAGGGTAATTCTATTTTTAATTTTATGAGAAAATTCCTCACTGTTTTGCAGAGCAGCTGCACCAGTTTGCATTCCCACCAACAATGCAAGAGGGTTCCTATTTCTCCACATCCTTGCCAATATCTGTTGTTTCCTAAGTTGTTCATTTTAGCCACTCTGACCAGTGTGAGATAGCATCTCAATGTGTTTTTGATTTGTATTTCCCTGATGATGAGTGGTGTTGAGCCTTTTTTCATGTATCTGTTGACAAGCTGGATATCTTCTTTAGAAGAGTGTCTATTCGCGTCTTCTACCCATTTATTCAATGGATTATTTTGTTTTTTGGGTGTTGAATTGGGTAAGTTCTTTATAGATTTTGGACACTAACCCTTTATCTGATGTGTTATTTGCAAATATCTTCTCCCATTCCATCAGTGACTTTTAGTTTTGTTGATTGTTTCCTTTGCTATGCAGAAGGTTTTTATCTTGATGAAGTCCCAATAGTTCATTTTTGCTTTTATTTACCTTGCCTTCAGAGACGTGTCAAGTAACAAGTTGCTGCATCTAGGTTCAAAGTGATTGTTGCCTGTTTTATCCTCTACGGTTTTGATGGTTTCCTATCTCATATCTCAGTATTCCGTGTATGCCAACAAACTGGACAATCTGGAAGAAATGGACAAATTCCTAGACACCTACACACTACCAAAACTCTAATAGGAAGAAATACAAAATTTGAACATACCCATAACCAGCAAAGCATTGAATCAGTTATCAAAAATACCTCAACAAATAAAAGTCCTGGGCTAGATGGCTTTCCAGGGGATTTCTACCAGACATTTAAAGCAGAGTTAATACCTATCTTTCTCAAGCTGTTCCAAAAAAATAGAAATGTAAGGAAAGCTTCCAGACCCATTCTATGAAGCCAGCATTACCTTGATTCCCAAACCAGACAGAGACTTTCTTAACAAAGAGAATTCTATGCCAATATCCCTGATGAACATGAATGCAAAAATTTTCAACAAGATACTAGCAAATCAAATTCAACAATATAGTAAAAGAATTATTCACCATGATCAAGTGGAAATCATTCCTGGGTTGCAAGGCTGGTTCAATATTCACAAATCAATCATTGTGATATATCACAAATCCCATCAATAGATACAGAAAAAGCATTTGACAAAATACAGCATCTTTCTTAATAAAAGCTCTCAAGAAAGTCGAGGTAGAAGAAACATGCCTTAAAATCATAAAAACCACTTATGAAAGGCCCATAGCTAATGTCATCTTCAATAGGGAAAAACTGAGCCTTCCCCCTGAAATCAAGAACATGACAGGGATGTCCACTCTCACCACTGTTGTTTAACATAGTGTTGGAAATCCGAGCCTCAGCAATCAGACAACAAAATGAAATAAAGTGCATCCAAATTGGCAAAGAAGAAGGCAAACCTTCATTTTTTGCAGATGACATGAAACTCTGCATGGAACACCTGAAAGACTTCACCAAAAACCTTCTAGAACTGATACATCAATCCAGCAAAGTCACAGGATATAAAATCAATGTACATAAATTGGTTGCATTTCTATACACCAATAATGAAGCAACAGAAAGGGAAATCAAGAAATCAACTACATTTTCAATTGCACCAAGAACCATAAAATACCTAGGAATAAACCTAACCAAAGATGTAAAAGTTCAGTATGCTGAAAACCACAGACAACTTATGAAAGAAATTGAAGAAGACACAAATAAATGGGAAAACATTCCATGCTCGTGGATTAGAACAAATATTGTTAAAATGTGAATACTACACAAAGCAATCTACACGCTCAATGCAATCACAATCAAAATTGCACCAGCATTCTTCTCAGATCTAGAATAAACAATCCTAAAATTTGTATAGAATCACAAAAGACCCTGAATAGCAAAAGTAATGTTGCTATTAACATTATATATACAAATATATAACATTATATATTTGCTATATTACATATAGCAAAAACCCCAAAGCTGGAGGCATCAAAATCTCAGACTTTAGCCTGTACTACAAAGCTGTAATCATCAAGACACTATGGTATTGCTACAAAAACAGACGCATAGACCAATGGAATAGAATAGAGAACCCAGCATTGGGCCCATAAATGTATGGCCAACTAATCTTTGACAAAGCAGGAAAGAGTAACCAATGGAAAAAAGACAGTCTCTTTAGCAAATGTTGCTGGGAGAACTGACAGCAACATGCAGAAGAATGAAACTCGACTACTTTCTTACACCATACACACACACACACAAAATATAAACTCAAAATGGATCTATATTCTTAAGAGGTACTGATCTGAAGTTGTCTTGTGATATCTTGATCTGAAGACAGAATCAAGGTAACAGTGGCCTCATAGAATGAGTTGGGAAATACTCCCTCCTCTACTATCATTTGGATAGACTTGAGAAGTGTCGGATTGAGATTATTTTCTAAACATTTTGTAGAATTTATCAGTGACAGCATGTAGGTCTGCATTTTTCTACTGCCAGCCTTTAAATTACTAATTCAATCTCTCTCTCTCTCTCTCTCTCTCTCTCTCTCTCGATCAGTACAACTAAAAGTTTTTCAATTATGTTGATCTTTTCAGAGTCATCTTTGGATTTCTTTGACCTTTCTCTGTTGTCTTTCTATCTAGTTCACTTAGTGCACTTAGTGCCACTCTAACCTTCAGATTCTTCCATTTGCTTGCCTAAGCTTAAGTTTAGTCTTCTTCATCTAGTTCCTTAAGTGGGGGCTTATGTTAACTTGAGATCCTTCTTTTTTAATGTAGATGCTTATACTCTAGACTTCCCTCTGAGTACACCTTGAGCTGCATCCCACACGTTTTGGTACATTGTGTTTTCATTTTCTTCTTTTTTTGTTTTAAACATTTTAAAAAATTTTTGAATGTTTATTTATTTTTGAGAGAGACAGAGAGACAGGGCACGAGCGGCGGTGGGGGGGGAGAGTAAAGAGACAGAGACATGCACAGAATCTGAAGCAGGCTCCAGGTTCTCAGCTGTCAGCACACCCAAATGATTGAGCCATCCAGGCACCCCTTCATTTTCATTCATCACAGACTTTTCTAACTCCTGTTGGATCCATTGGTTATTTAAGAGTATGCTTTTTAATTCCCACATATTCATGATTCATCAAGTTTACTTTTGCTGTTGATACTAATTTAATTCCATTGAGGTTAGAAATATGCTTTATATAATTTTAATACTTTCAAATATATTGAGAGGTGTTTTATAGCTTAAAGTTTGGTCTATTCTCAGGAACTGCTCACATGTGCTGGAGAATAATATGTATTAGATTCTTGTTGGTACAATATTTTATGGACATTTCTTAAGTCTGGTTGTTTTATAGTATTGTTCAAACCTTTTGTATTCTTGTTGATATCTGCTTAGTTATTCAATCTATTATTGAATTAGGAGTATTGAGTCTCCAAACTATGATTGGTACATTATCTGTCTATTCAGTGTTTCATTTCTTGTTTCTTGCATTTTGAAGCTCCATTGTTAGGTACACATGTAATTGTTTTATATTCTTAATGGATTGATCCTTTATCATAACAAAATGTTTCTTTTTGTCTCTGGTGGCATTACTTTTTCTTTTAAAATCTATTTTGTCTGATATTGTTATGATGACTCCAGCTCCCTAATCGCTATGCTTGGTTTTCAGTTGCTTTTCTATGATGTCTATAAATATAAATTTCTTTTATTTATTTGTCAGGCTCATTTAATTTGTTGGTTTTAAGGGTTGCTGTTTTTGAATAAATTCAGAAAAGTCTTAGCAAATTTCTTGATTTTTTTCTTCTTCATTCACTTTCTTAATTCCATCTAGAAATCTATATTCTAGTATTATTTCACAGATAAAGATGCTTTGTGAAATTTAACATTTCCTTCATTTTGCTTCAATATAAATAACTTTTGATGTCTTCAGTACACCTTTTCTTCTTTGGGAGTCTCATCTGCTGTTCATTTTATTCAATAATTTACAACATTTTAGATATGATTTTCTATTTTGTCTACAGTCACTATAAATGGTTCTGTATCTATCAATCAATATTTTTCTGACCTTTGCTAATTGCTTTGTTTTTTCATGCCTAGTAATTTTTATTGGTTATGAGACACTGTGATTGATACATTTTAGAGATATTGGATTATGATATCTTTCCCAAAGACTTAAGTTTTTTGTTTTGTTTTGTTTTCTTTTTTCTAGCAGTTGGGTACTTTACTTGGGGAATGTTTTAGAAGTGTGGAGACTTGATTTTATGTTTTTTGGGGGACAGGTTTATTTTTGTTTTGTCTTTTGATGCAGGGCATACTTCTTAATCCTAATTTGTAGTCGTTACTTCTAAGGCATGGCCTTTCTGAAATTTCAATGGAAATCTAAGGTACTTAGGAGACTTCACAATTTTATATAACCAAATTTCCAATCTCTGTACTTTGTGTCAAGTAAAAGCTCAAATAGCTTTTTCAGTATTCTAGTTGTTTCCTCTTGGTTCCTTGACATTTTACCCAATCATGCACTATTTAAGGGTCACCCAAGGATTTGATTAATTTTATGCACATTTTGGAATATCTTCTTTACATAGACCTCCCTTCAATGACCAGCTATTCTCGTAGTCCTAAATTCTATTCTATAACTTCTAACCCTACATAATCATGGTTTTCATCTTACATTATAACCTCTCAATGTTGCTGGGACTTTTCCCTTAGTGGAAAGCTGAATAAACCTGTTTCATTGAGTGTAATTTCCTTCTTTATGAGTTGCGTTATCTCTAAATTCAGTCTATTTTGGTCACTTTCAGGTGCTTTCAAATAGTTGTTAAAAAAAATTGCAGGCCATATAAATGTTACCTACAAAAGAGTTAGTCCAATACAGGTTACTGCAGTATTACTGTGACAAAATATTCTCCTTTAAAAATGTAAAGTTTTGTTTCTTAAATTCCACTTATAAGTGAAATCATATGGTATTTGTCTTTATCTGACAGACTTATTTCACTCAGCATAGTACTCTCTAGCTCCATCCACGTCGTTGCAAATGGCAAGATTTCATTCTTTTTTATGGCTGAGTAGTGTTCCATTGTATATCTATCTATCTATATCATGCCTCTTTATCCATTCTTCAGTTTTACTCTTTACTTTTAGTTCTGAAATCATATAGAATTTATATTCACTTGTGATGGGAAACAAGGAAAGAATTCAATTTAAACAAATTTAAATAATACGTTCTGCATTACTTGTTAAATACATCATATAATAATTTTGTAATGATTGTTATGTTGTGTAAGATTTTTACGTATATTTTTCTAAGCTTCCTATTGGTTTTCCATTACATAGTTCTGATCCAGTATCACACAATTTAAATACTCTTGTTTTAAAAGTATAATTTTAATATGATGCCAAAGGACCTAAAATGTTCTTCTTTTAATATTGTCTTGGTCTTTTCTTCTATGACATAAATATCAAAGTTTGCTCTTTAATTTCTAAAATAACACAAAAATAAACTCATCCTTTTAAATAGGTTTGTAATGACTTTGTAGGTTAATTTGTGGGGAATTACATAATAGTACACAGTCTTACAACCAAGTTAGTTGAGTCTTATCTAACTATTTTCATGGCATTTTATACTTTTCTCATAGTTTATTGTGTATCTTCTTATGTTTATTCCTGAGCACCTTATATTTGTCATTATTGAACATTATATGTATTTTCTTTCTTTTTTTCTTTAATTTTTTAAATGTTTATATTTGAGAGAGAGACACAGAGTGTGAGCAGGGGAGGGGCAGAGAGAGAAGGAGACACAGAATCCAAAGCAGGCTCCAGGCTCCAAGTTGTCAGCACAGAGCCCGACGTGGGGCTCGAACCCACAAACTGTGAGATCATGACCTGAACTGAAGTCGGCCACTTAGCCGACTGAGCCACTCAGATGCCCCCATTTTATGTATTTTCTAATGCAATTATTGTTGATACACAAAAAAGTGTCATTTAAAATTGATTTTATATCCAACAAACTTTTGCTCTCTCATTTTAGTTTTCATTGCTTACATATTTTTTACATGGTCAATCAAATGATAGTGAACAAGAGCTTATAATTTCCTTCCTAATTTTTATGAAAAACTGTTTTTTCAACAACTTACTATACATAAAAAGACCATAAGGACAAAGTAGAATAAAACCTGTTAAAATTGGCTTCCTACATATTAAAGAGAATATTACTAATAGCTTACAATTAAGCATCATGTCCCATAGATTTTTACTACATTCTATATCATATTATTAAATTTTTCTTTTATCCAACTTTCCTAGAAACCTTCCAATTTTGTGTGATTTCCTGCATCTGCTGAGATAGCTATATGTTTTCCTACAATAATTTCTTATTATAATGAATTATATTAAAATATTCCCTAACTTTAAATAACCTTTGTATACTGTAAAAAATTCAATTTGCTCATTATGATTTCATGTTTAAAGCTTTACTGCATTTAAAAAAAATCTCAATTAGGATTTTGAAAAACATTTTTATAAGATATTGGCTTAAAAATGTTTCATCGAGATACATTTTTTGCCTAGTTTTCATGTCATGTTTATAATTTCCCAAAAAAATAAGTTAGAGTATGTACCTAATAGGCTTAAAGAAAAAAGTTACCTGTGATTATAATTTTGTTTTGAATACTTCTGTTGAAACTCACTTGTATTTTCATTAGATTTTTAAAGACAAATTCAGTCTCTTTAGTGTTGTTTATATTCAAGTTTCTTATACTTAGTGACAGAATAGATGGATTTTTCTTAGAAAATTATCCATTTTACCTGATTTTTACATGTATTAGTGCATTGAATTCACAATACTATGCATGTATTTTATTCTGTCCATTACACATTTATATAATATATAGATATGTGTTTTATTATTACAGTTACCTATTATTATACCATTTTTTCATCTTTTATTTTAATCTAACCAATTCTTTCTACTTCAGTAGACTTTTTCCAAAGAACTATAATTTGGTTTCTTTGATACAATGGTTTTTTTTGTTTGTTTGGTTGATTGGTGGGTTCTTATTACATTAATTCCTTTTTTTATTTTTTTATCATTTCACTCATTGTATTGACGGACATATTAGAGGAAACCAGTAATTATCTTTTCAATGAGTGCATAAGAGAATCAATGTGGCCCAAACCTGCATTGTTTTCTTTATTTTTAATTATTTGAGTACGGTTGACACTAAATTTTCCATTAGTTTCAGGTGTGCAACATAGTGATTCAACTTCTCTATATGTTATGATATAATAACAACAGTGATAAATTCATGAATACATGGAGATTTTAGTCTATTCTATACCTCCACAAAACAGAGATATTAGTATTCCCTCAATTACCATGGAAATATAGTCAAATCGCTAACAAAACTCCAGGTAGAGATTTCATTTGATTATTGATACATTATTTATATTATGATAAATAAAAATCTTATAGATTATTTTTTAAACAGTAAGAATGATTAGAAAACCTTAGAGAAAAACTGGAAGTTTTCTTATTAGCTATCAAAAATTGTTTTATCTAACAATTTTAAAACAGTTTAATATGCACTGACATGGTTTATGAATGGACCAACAGTTCAATGGAGCACATAGGTCCATCAAAATATAGGTACGGGTATATGTGAGGATTTAATGGGATATGAAATTGACATTGATAATCAAAGAGATGAATATATATTTTAACAAATTATTTAGGCAACTGAATCTGTGTTTAGGAAAGGATATATATCTATAGTTATATTTCTGTCTATCTTAAATTCAACTTAGTAACATTTAAATGAAAGAAAAAAACATGAAAACAAAATGATAGATGTACCAGATGAAGCAAATGGAAATATGTAATACAATAGGAAATCAGGAGGGAGATTATTAATACATCCTACTAAGTAAGAATCTGTACTTTTAAAAAGCTTCTATAGGAAAGTAATTCATACACAAATTTAAAAATTTACAAATGGAGCATGCATTAATGTACACTGGCGAGCAAATGATGAACATTCCTTGAATATTTGCAAACACCCATTCCTCTTCCTTGTTTTATTGTTAATAACACATCTTATGTCATTCTTCATAATTGATTTTTTTATTGTTCTCTTATCTAATAAAATGTGAGTGCTAAGAGGGCAGTTGTTGTTTTTTTTTATCTAATTTAATAATGTGTTTCCAGTACCTAGAATATGGGCTGGCTCACTACAATTTTTAGTGACATCAGTAAAAAATGTTCATCACCATAGTATAAAAATAGGCCTAGTCTAAGAAGAGAAAAAAATTTCTAAAGAAAACAATGTTAAGTATCATTATTTTATCATACTAAGTATCATTTTATATCGTTAATGATATAAAATATGTTCTATCTTGACATTTATAAGCTAAAGCATTTACATTCTTTATTATGTATTTGACAGCCAAGCTTTTAATCATACCCATTTTTCTAATGGAGATGGAAAAATATATAGTGCATAAACTGCTGATGGTAGTGTAAATTACAGAATAATATGGGAATAAAAATCTTAGATACATTTGAGTGCAGATATTTGATTTCTGGATTCTTAGTCCAAAAATATATTGAGATAGTCTTTTAGTATTGTTGGTTGCTGTGCAGAAACTTTTTGTTTTTTTGTAGTCCCAGCAGTTTATTTTTCCTTTGTTTCCCTTACATCATGAAATATAGGTAGAAATGAGTTGCTACAGTTGATATCAAGGAAGTTTCTGCCTGTGTTCTCTTCTCGGATTTGTATGGTTTCAAGTCTCATATTTAGGTCTTTAATCCATTTTGAATTTAATTTTTACTATAGTGTAACAAAGTGTTCCAGTTTCATTAGTTTGCTTGTTTCTGTCCAGTTTTCCCAACACCGTTTGCTGAAGAGACATTCTTTTTCCCACTGGATATTATTTCTGCGTTGTCAAAGATTAATTTACCATATAGTTATGGGTTCATTTCTGGGATTTCTATTCTGTTCCATTGACTTGTGTGTCTATTTTTGTGCCAGTACCATATTATTTGTTTTGATTACTGACATACCTGATAAAAAGTTGGTATCCAAAATATATAAAGAGCTATCAAACTCAACACACCCAAAGTTAATAGTCTGATTAAAAATGGTCAGAGGACATGAAGAGATATTTTTTCAAAGAAGACACAGAGGGCCAGCAGACACATGAAAAGATGTCCAACATCATTCATCATCAGGAAAATGCAAATCAAAACTACAGTGAAATATCACCTCACACCTGTCAGAATGGCTAAAATCAACAACACAAGAAACAACAGATGTTGGCAAGGATGTGGAGAAAGGGGAACCCTTCTGCACTGCTGGTGGGAATGCAAACTAGTGCAGTGACTCTGGAAAAATGGAGATTCCACAAAAAGTTAAAAATAGAACTACCCCGGGGTATCTTGGTTGCTCAGTCAGTCAAGCATCGACTTCCACTCAGGTCATGATCTCGCAGTTTCTCTGATCTCACAGTTTCTCTGAGCTTGAGCCATGTATCAGGCTCTTTGCTGTCAGTGCCATATGCTTCGGACCCTCTGTCTCGCTTCTCTCTGCATCTTCACTGCTGCACTCTCTCTCTCTCTCAAAAATAAATAAACATTTAGGGAAAAATAAAACTACTCTATGTGCACTACTGGGTATTTATGCAAAGGATACAAAAATATTAATTCAAAAGGATACATGCACCTGGTGTTTATAACAACATTATCTGTAAGAGCCAACTTATGGAAACAGACCAAGTGTACATTGACTGATGAATGGATAAAGATGTGATACACACACACGCACACACACACACACACACACACACAATGGAATATTACTCAGCCATAAAATGAAAGAAATCTTTCCATTTGCAATAACATGGTTGGAGCTAGAGAATGCTATGCTAAGCAAAATGTCAAAGAAAGACAAATATCATATGATTTCACTCATATGTGGGATTTAAGAAACAAAAGAAATGAGTAAAGGGAAAGAAAAGAGAAAGAGAGAGAGGCAAACCAAGAAACAGACTCCTAACTATAGAGAAAAAAATAATGGTTACCAGAGGGGAGGTGGGTGGCAGGATTGGTTAAATAGGTGATAGGAATTAATGAGTGCACTTGTGATGAACACTGGATGTTGTATGGAAACACCTGAAACTAATCTTATGCTGTATGTTAACTAACTGGAATTTAAACAAAAACTTAAAAATATATAATTAAAAATATACTGAGAAAACTATGCAAAACCATCTACTAGGATGAATGTTCATCCTTGTGTGTATGTGTGTGTGTGGAGAAAGAGAAATACATATAATATAAAATACATATCATATATGCAAATATGTACATATATGCATGTATAAACATATACTTGTATGTAACATATACACATGTGGTACATAAAACATATATGAGTCCAAAGAGCACTTTGTATGCAAATTATATATACACACTGTATATGTTTGTATATATATGCATATGTACATATGCCTACTCTGAAAATATTCTCATCTGTATCTCTATATATGTTTATATTTCTAAATGTATCTTGATAGATATATATAACTCTGGATACAGATGTGTGACGTAATGCTTACCCAAACACTAATAGTGTTAGGATTTAGAGCTATATCCTAATGCTTATAAGCTATTTTGTTTTAAATATCTGCATTATGTAGATGCCAAAATTCATATTCTGAAGGACATAAGAATTTGTGGTATTTTTAAGGGTACCAATTTCATTATTTTAATAATTTGATATTTATTTTTGTTATTTTTTATTTCTGTCAGTAAAGTGCCTGTAGGTGACCAGTGATGGTGCACTGAATAAATGAATGAGTATATAGCAAATAGATGGTTCAAATTAGCATATAAATTTCTCACTCCTACCCTATTTTACTATCTTTGAGGAGTATTGCCTAGAAATCTGTTACTAATGGTAAAAATTAGTTTACTTTTATCTGATGGGTTTTTAATCTATTTTTCCTTTACCAATGGATATAGTCCAGATTTGTATTCCCTTGGAGTACTTTCTGATTAGTCTTGAACTCCCTGGTGCTCGTTAGAATATGGAAGAAACTAGGGCCAACCAACAATCTGTCTGAAAATAAGAGAAACCACCCACCTGGGGTCAATAACCCACTCTATTTCATGAAACCATTCCTATTTCAACATTGAAGTGGTTTGGATAGGTGAAAATGACAATGCTGATTGGTTCAGGTACCAAGGTCACAGAAGGGGTTCACTTTACAATTACATCCGCTCAGAGAAGTCAGTAATGCATCCTGCTGAGGAGACTTAAGGCTCCAGCTTGCTCATGATCTGTCTGAGTGAACTGATTGATAATCTATACTACTGAATCCTGCACCTCTGCCTTCAGAAGAGCTCAGCCTATGAGAATCAACTATTCTTAGATAGCTCTGAACAAGTGAAGAGCATAAAATCAGATATAATCAAAATCAATTACTCAGATTTTTAAAAAGTTAATTTAAACTTCTGGATAATAGAACAGTCATTCCTGAAATAATTTTTTTGAACCTAAAGGTGATATGCTTTTTCAAAATGATATACCTTTGTACTTGAGATACATAAACCAAATTTTGATTAATTTGATTACTTTTAACTAAGTATCAATATGATAAAGATTAGTCTATTCTCTTTCTAACAATTCACTCATTCATGGTGTCCCCTTTAACACTGAACAAAGGGGACACACACTAACAAACCAGAAACCCACATACACACACAACTACAAAGAAAAGTCTGCAGGTATTTAAATGACTGGAAAGTAACAAAAAGCTTGACAATGTCAGCTGACATAAGTGTCCAGTCTGACATGATAGAGCTGAGGTAAGATAGAACCCCAAACTTCTCAGTTCATTATCAGTTCTAAAAAACAGGAAAAAACATTTATTTCCTAAACTTGGACACAACTGAATCGGTAAAAATCTCACAACCCAGAATGGAGAGACTCTCTGGGAGAAGTCAGGATTTTAACCTGAGAAGGAAAAAAGAGGCAAGAAAGGAATTAGAAAACGAGGTGAGTGCTAAACCCCACAGCAGTTTCAATGGCTTTTGTGATTTACATTTTCCTTTCCTGTCTGGCATATAAAAGCATACTGTAAGTAGTACATGGCTTCCACAGTCACCCTCAGATCTCTTTCCAAACACTCTCACCCTCACAGACTGTCTCACAGACTGCTATCCAATTTTAGAATGCCCATCTCCATAGTGAGGTATAGCTCCCTTGCTGTAGCATGCTTCTGAACCATCCACTGACTTTTCCTGTTGACTTCATAAATGGCCATGGACTTCTGTCATTTTGATTTTGAATACATCTTGTCGCTGCTTACACTTCTTTTAGTCTTACAGGCCTGTATCAGATGGGGAGGCCCAAGATACAACAAGTGAGTTGGGTTTCAGACAGGAATTTTCACGTGGAACTTGCCCTGTGAGCCTGGGTGCCAGGAAGAATTCATTCAGCCTTTGACACGAAGAATAATTTAGCCAAAAATTTTAAAGCATTTTATGATAATGAAAATTTATTTCTTTAAATGATAAACCACATCCAACATAGTTCACATACATTGTGAACTCTTTAAGGTCAGAAATTATCTTATCATTTATCACAATGCTCACTACATTACAGGAGGTCAGTGAATGCCAAGCGAAAGATCAAAGAATGAAGAAAAGTTGAACAAAGATATCTTCTTAAATAAATTCATTACTTTAGATACTATGTAGATTAAATGTTCAGTCAAATTTCATGCAACTTTTACAAATCCAGCTATTACCAAAGTCTCATATTATTTTCCCTTAGGTTCAAGGAGCAGCACTAGAAAATTACATGTTGAAATTATTTTTAAAATTTAAGTCCAAGTTTCCAGTATTCCAGATTTTTCTAAGATTATTTAAAAAGACCTAGTTTAGTTTTACTTTTATGAAAATGTATCAAACAAACATTTTTATCAGAGGGTTAACTTTCCTTACTTACAGCTTTTCTTTCTTTTAAGAAATTATAAATGCCAAAACTTTCCAGATCTATTTCAAGCCAGTCCTGATTCCATCATAATATTACCCCATCTACTTGACTTTTTTTTATATTTTAATTTTTTTGTGTAGGTTTTTCCTTCTCTTATTTGATATTTCAATAACAATAATCTTGAAAGGAAACAAAAATACTAAAACCTTTTTCTCTATTGTTAACACTATGGTAATTGCTCTTCTTTATCCTGGCATTTAATTAATTGTGTATATTCAAAAAAATCCATTTTCTTAAAACTTTATCTTCTGGTTTACTTTCAAGTGTGACAATTGACAGGTAATAAAATGTTTAGGTCAGCAATTTCTGCAAACTCACAAAAAATCAGAGACTTAGTGTCAAGCTCTTTCATCCTTATTTAATCACTAGGAGTGGAGAGGATGACAAATTTTGATTAAGAACAGCTAAACCAATCAATAAAGTCCTTGAACTTGCCCAGGTTACTACTGGCTATTCACAATAATGGTGATAGCCTAAAAGTGAACCCTCAAACCACTAACACAAAATGAACAACAGTTAACTTGACAAAATATTTTTTCTCCTACTGTTTCAACTTTGTACACCTATATCAGTATTGTAGAAATTTAAATTATGCCATTCTTCGCTGCTATCCCTGCTTATTTCTTCTATTTAAAATATTTTCTCCAGCTTATCATTTAGATGACTTTATTCCTAAAACCCCACTAAAAGCACAAATCGGGAAATCACAGAAGGAATAGTGGCAGAGTACTATCGCTGCCTATGGTTTTTGTGGATCCCAGTTTTGATATAGTAGTTGAAGTTCAAAAGACAGGGAAGGTCAAGTTGAAGGTGTACTACTTCAAAATCCTGAAGATCCATTGGATATAAAACTTAAACAAACAAGAAATTACTTTCATTGATTAAATGTAGATTGAATTAGGAGGAAAAAATGACAGGCACCGCTAAGGTTATATTCCCCCCACATTGTTTAACTCAGCATGACTGATTCAATCTGCTGAGCCCCAAGGAAGGCCAAGGATGTCACTCATGGACTCCACACAATGCAGGATTCTTAGAAGAGCAAAATCGAAAAGTTGCACTTTATCTACTCACAGCCTGGAGCCACTGTTCTCATTTGGTCTTGTGTTAGCAGAACAATGAACTACAGCAGGCATTGGGCTGTTCCGCATAATAATTATAGGTATCCCACAGGCAAAGCTGTTGTTGCTTTTAAGACTTGACAGAATGTGTCTTGTAGGCATGACCTAGCAGATGGGGACTTTTTTCTTTCATCTTTCCCCCAAAAGCCACCTAGGTGAAATATATAAAGCTTCTTGATAAGGGATATATTTTCTCCTATAGGGGTAGTTTGATTACTATAAGCTGCTCTTCTTGTTCGTTCACCTGAAAAATAATTGCCGCTCTGTGGTGGGAGAAGTCAAGTATAGCCACAGAGTCAAGGGTAGACTTTTTGCTCCATCCTGCTAATTTGTGTCACCTACTGCACTGGCTTATATATTGATGGTAGAAAAAAAAAATGAAGCAGAAAATTAAGTCTGAAAGGATTTTTTGTCCTGCTGTCACTTTGTACAACATTTAGTTCAGTTGACATGACACTGTGCCTTTTGTTACATAAAACTGTCACATTGTCCCCTTCTGGTTAGCTGCAGTTGCTGCCCAAATCAATAATATCTGTCAAAACTGTCAAATAACTAAAGGATCCTATGATATGTTGGTTGCAATGAATGATATTTTTGACTATCTCTTTAAATGTTACCAAATTAGGTTCAAACACATATTAGAAATGAAGAAGGGACATAAACTTTATAAGTGATATAACATTTGAAAATGAGGGCATCGCTTAGGTACATTAGGTATGTATTATTTGGTGCACTTCTTGTAATTTTAAAGGGGAATTTTAAATCGATTTCAGATGGATCACTTTTATATAATGAAAACTTTAAATCCTATGCAAAGAGGCAACTCAAAACCCTGAGCTTCTATTCATTTTCTCCCCCTGCCCCCGTATATAATGATTACACATAATTGTCAAAGATAATTTATTCTAAATTTAATTAGCCATGGAAGAACTGTAGGTATGGTCACTTACTGTTTTCTACCCAGGATGCTCAGCCATTGCCTTCTTGCATTGTTTGTAAGCAGGAAACCAAGTGACAGACAGCTATAGCTTAAGCCAGTGGTCTTGATCAGTCCCTCTAGTTGGAAACTATTGACAAAAGCTCAAAAGTGACTTTTTGGGAGCTACAGATGAGCTAAAAAATTGTATTTTGTGGTTTAGTTAAACATCATATTACACTTTTCTCTGCTCAGGGGTGATATCTTTATTTCTTCATGTTTTCAGTCTCTCACCAAGCAAAGAACATATATGGAGATCATGCTATTCATAGTTCCTGAGCCACGTATTCTGTTTTTTTTGTTTTATGTGCATTTTAGCATTTGAGTTTAACATGCTCTCAGTGACCCTCTCTCCTGATGCCTTTACCTACCCTCTCACACCATACATTTTTCATGTGTCAAAAATATTCAGAATTAATTTCTCTATTTTATATTTGATGTGACTTAGGGTGTTTAGGTTCATGATACCTATATAGGTTTACCTTGAATCGTCAGTACCATGGCCTATAGAAATCTAAAGATCATCTCCCTCCATACAGAGGGTTGTGAACTCCCACACATTACCACTGCTTAGAATGAGCTGGCTCTAATGTAAAACTGAAAACCGCTGAGTTCTTCAAAGAATTATTAATATACAGGCATTAAGGCACTGAGTAGACTATATCAGGTAGATTGTAGGTTAAAGATGATAAGTTTACACAATAAACATTTTCCAATGTCTTTAGCAAATACTCTGTCATACTGAATCAGTGCCATAGATTCTTACACACAAAAGTAATGAAAGTGCATTTTAACACAATATTATTTAGTCTCTGGTATGACTTTCTTTAGAAATTTAATTAAAAATTACTTAAAATTTAAAAAATAGATCTGATATAATGCTGGCTGCTCTCTTTCATATATGAATATCAGTAATGGGCCTAGAGAAAACATGTAACTCTCAGTGATGCACTGAATCAATACCTGTTCTATAAAATTTTGCAAGCATTCATAAAAGG